>NC_037676.1:115322680-115525523 GCF_003255815.1 Theropithecus gelada
TGTCATACCCTTCTTTTCTATTCCTTCTGCTGCCGTAACTGTCAAGCTCCTGAACAATTCACATGAGAATGTAAGAAATACAAATTTGTCTATTTTGTGTCCTAATGATCAGGACATTTTCCTCAGAAAGTTAAAATAAATGTGTATTTTCTTTCCTTTGAATAAACAAGCTACTTTGGGGACTGGCAGTGAAAAAAATAACAGAAAATGAAATATAATAAACTATCTTCCAAATCTTTGCCTGAGACCAAGCAAGATTGCAATTAAAGTAAGAATAAAAATTTAACAGTTACTGGTAAAGCAACAAGTAAAGAGTGAAAGTTATTACTGAAGTGTGAAAAAAGTCTACCTTTTAAAGGCAGCCAGAAAATTATCAGAACTTAAGTATCCCATAAAAATTGCCCTAATCAACAATTCTGTTAGTACTTGATTATCCAGGAACCATTCTCCTGTTCCTTAATTGTAAATAAGGATGACAATGTCTACTTCATAGGGCAACTGCAAAAAGAGTCCCATGGACTAGCTTCCCCAAGTATAATGCCTGACATATACGTAGAAATTCAATAAAAGTTAGCTCATTTCTTGACCTTTATTTTTGTATTTGCTGAAATAATTATTGCACATATTCATGGCAGTTTTATGAAACAAGAATAGCATAAATTCCAATAGTAAAACTATTAAGGGTGGGAAGTGCAAAATATTTGAAGACTTTAAGATACCATCCTGAGGGTAAGACCACAGGGTCAAGTATTCAAGGTAAAGATCACAGAACAAAAGGGGAATTGAAGTGGAAGTACAGTTGGAAAAACAAATCCATATACTGTGAATATATATTTGAAATTAATTTCAAAGGGGTAATCCTGAGAATATTATAATTTTAGAAATCAAACAGCTTAGTTATGTTGGAAAAATGCATAACTAAGATCATGTTGGTTCTGAAAATAAATTTGGTCCTAATATGTACGGTAGAAAGTTTAACACAGATATATTCGGTATGTAACTAATGAATACTGAGTGACTAATAGCAAGATTTAGGCTTCTCAGTCCTCCAGCTGACAGAAGATATGCAGGCAATATAAAAACTGTTGCAAGGTGGATACAGGGAGCCTTTCAGCTGCTGTGGTTTTTTATAATGATTCTGAAAGTTTCTTTTTTTTTAATTCCTGGAATCAAGAGTTAGAGAATCAGGATTGTGGGTGGTCACTCATTTGCTCAATTTTTTTTTCTTTTGTTTTCCAACATTAAGTACTTTACAGCTGGGAGCAAGCCAACAAGCAACATTTTGAGCTGTGCCACCTAAATAGAGCTTAGACTAGAAAGGTAAGCAAAACTTGCTAGGAAAGGCAAATTACTTTATCAACCTTATAAGAATCAGTGTATTATTATCTCACTATTCAGGCGCCCAGTGTGTCAAATAGAAATAGGTGGTAAGTCAAATTGGATACAACCGCAATATCGCTACATAATCTATGATCATATGGAACAACTTAATACTTCTCTGGCAGCAGATATTTTTAATGGAAACATATTTTATTGCATTTTTCCTTTATATCACTCATAATAATTGGTAATTATATGCTTGATTATTTGAAAATATCTGTCTTCTTTACCAGACTATTATCTTCGTGATAATATGAACTATGTTGTTGTTGCTTTATATCTGTATCCCCAATGCCTAGCATACTAAAAAAAAATTAAATTAAAAAAAAGAAAAAATATTTTGTTAGAAGTTCTTGTCTAGTCTTTCTCTTTTTATTACTGTAATTTCACAATGTCTGCCCCTAAAAGTGGACTACCCTATTCTGATGTATGTTAGAGAGAGAATAGGCTAAGCATAGTGGTTCACATCTGCAATCCCAGCATTTTGGGAGGTTGAGGAAGGTGGATCACATGAGCCAAGGAGTTGGAGACCAGCTTGGGAAACATGGCAAAATATCATCTAAATAAATAAATAAATAAAGTTAGCCAGGCCTGGTGGCACATGCCTATAGTCCTAGCTATTTGGGAGGCTGAGATGGGAGGATCACTGGAAGCAGGGAGGTCTAGGCTGTAAGTGAGCCTTTATCGGGCCACTTCAGTCCAGTCTGGGTGACAGAAAGAGATTTTGTCTCAAAAGAGAGAGAGAGAAAGAGGGGGGAGGAGAGAGAGAGAGAGAGAGATGATTTGTTTGTATTGTATTTAGGTAGGGTTAAGATAGTACCTCATTAGTTTACTATTAATAACAAAAATAAAAATGAAATTGCAAGTGTTGGTGAAGATATAGAGAAATTGCAACCCTGCTGAACTGTTGGTAGGAATATAAAATGGTACAGTCACTATGGAAAATGGTGTGCTAGTCCTTCAAAAAATTAAACATAGGGGTTTTGCTATGCTCAGGATTCCTTAGCTGTGACATAAACCACATATGGTACTTCACATTGTCTTCTGGTACTAAAAGGGCAACTTGAGGAAGAAGAACTGCTTTGCCTATAAAGCTCATGCTGTTTGCTGTGCTTTGATTAACAAAGTCCCTTGTCTCTGACCCAAGAGTCTCATGTCTTTTGCCAGCTTCTATGACACTGTGGCAGGTTGACTTATAAGCTGTCAAGTAGAGCAAAATCTCATAACAGTATCCTATTTTTTTTTCTTTTTGATTTCTTCAAAGGTAAATGGAGTATTTCTGTGAGCTACAATATGTTAGTTTTTCATCTGATACAGCTTGTCAAAATAATTGACTTTGAAACAACATTATGTGTTATTAACACTTAAAGGTACTTAGATTTTTCTTTCTTTAAAAAAATCACTAAATCCACTGGCCATTGGTAGAGTTGAAGAAAACAATGGTACATTTTATATGCTTTCTATGTTTGCACTTCACATTTCAGAAATAGCTGCTAAAAATGCAGAGGTAGTTAAATTTTCAGAGGATGAGATATGTATTATAAGCACAGCTCTCTTTGAATACATAACATCCTTATGCTGAATTTAAATCTAATTTTGTGACAGCTGTAAAAATGGCTACCTCGTCGAGAAGAGCAAAGAAATCAAATTTATGCTATTTTCTGAAAAGTTACAATGCTAAATAAAGCATTGTTCTGAATTTTAAATCATAACATTTCCGCCTCTAGTGAGGTTCTTGAGAAAATGCAATTCTTTAGGATATATTTATAAATCACCTTTCATCATGAAGAATTTTGAAATCATTTCAAAATGTAAGTAAGTAGAAAATGAGGGGTGGAACTTCACACAGAAAGTATTTGTTCAAAAATACCTAGAACAGAAAAAAATATACATTGCTACCAGCACTAAGTGTGCTGAAAATTCTGATTGAATAAGTCAGATTTGTACTAAAACTACATGATGCCAACAGTTCCAGATCAAAAAAAATAAAAATAAAAA
The DNA here is from genome assembly GCF_003255815.1 of Theropithecus gelada. Taxonomy (NCBI): domain Eukaryota; kingdom Metazoa; phylum Chordata; class Mammalia; order Primates; family Cercopithecidae; genus Theropithecus; species Theropithecus gelada. The sequence continues at coordinate 115,326,059 of NC_037676.1, forward strand.
ATAAGGATGGGAAAAAGAAAACAATACAAGAAGCAGTCAGCAGAGTTCAGCAGGAAGAAAGGCTGACATCACTAACACTACCATGAGTGTAGGGGAAGCAAAAGGAGACAGAAACATGAACCACATGTATGAAAAGGGAAGGTCCTCCATGCATGTATGATAAGGTTAATGAAGTATATGTATGATAAGGGAAGATCCTGCATGCAATATGCTTGGCTTTTGAATTTTACCTTTTTCAAGTGATAAAATACAAGTTAATAAAATAAAGTTGAATACCATCACTTGAATTGACTCTGTCAAAGTTCATAGTTTTCAAATTCAGCTTGCAAGAATTTCTTTCTTGGAACAAATTGAAAAAGGGAGTGATTATTTTCTTTCATGCCTTCAAAAGTTAAAATGCCTATCCCTGAATATAAATGCAAACCTAAACTTACACATCTTTTTTAACTATCCACTTTGGGAACAGTATGAAAATATTGTACCATGAAAAGGTACATGATCAGAATACATTTTGTATTCTGATTCTGATTTTGGTTTATATATATTTTTGTATATGCATATATGTAGATGTACATGTATTTATAAATATAAAATTTTAAATGTACAATTGATATAAATGATACAGACATATTTTTTATACATGGAGTAACAATCTTTCTTTTGCAATATTTAGGGGGAAATGTGATGGAAAAAATAAACAAGATGGTGCCAAGGTTTTTTGAAACCAAAAGGATTTTCTACACAGTTTATCTTGACATTACTCAAGCCTCTTTGAGATCTTAGTCTACTAGTCAATATTGATGGTTCTTTTTAAGATAAGAAAAGGGAATAGCCTTGTTAGGAATTCCAGACAAAATATCTGTTCCTTAAAGCCATGTGGTGAGTATAATGAATGTTTACAAATATTTTTGTTCATCTTCTAGGCTCATGACTTCAAAAAAGTCTTGTGACTTTTGAAGTAATTACAGTCATGTGATTTCTGATTTGTGCAATAAAAATATGTATAATATATAAACATATGTAAGATATGTAGAATATATAATTACATATACTTTTGTAATATATACTTTAATATATTTATAGACCTATAAATATGTGTTTGTGCCAATATTGGCCAATAAAATGTAAGTATGTATACCTTCTGGCACTGCCTGACCAAAACTTTAAAAGTAGTGCCTGATTGCCATTTGTATTTTGTTTTCTTTTTTTCTACTATAGCAATTACGGGAAAATATTCAGAGTCAGAGTCGGCCCTTATAACCCTGAGTTCTCCTGTGACTACGGTAAGTAGATCTCTCCTGCCCAACTGCATTTTTTCTGAAGCAATTAAGCAATTAAGTTTGTCAGGTTATTACTGTGTGACCTCATATATTCTGATGTCATAATGTCAATATTTACTTATTAATTAAAATGAAAAAGATATTTGAGGTTTCTTAATATGTACTTCTCAAGCTTTACTCTTTTTCCTAAAATGAAAAAGATATTCAAGGTTTCTTCTTATGTACTTCTCAAGCTTTACTCTTTTTCCTAAAGTCGCTTTATCTGAAACATCTCCATAGAAATCCATTATATCTATAGATTTAACCTGAATTTAATTAAGAAAAATCAGTGAAATAGATGAATTTCTCATTAAATTATTAAACTACTCCTCAATAATAATTTGTCCTAACAGTTGATCAGTTGATTAAATCTGTGGGATATAAATTGATTGCATTATTGTTTCAATGATGAAAAAAACAATAGAAGTGGCCTCTGCTCACTATCCACTCTGGCCAGCAGCCAAGTCAGAATATATATGTGTGTGTGTGTGTCTGTGTGTATATATATGTATATACATCTCCACCAACTCCCATAAGCTAATCAAAACACTGGTGCTCAGGAAAAGTAGCACTAAAAACTCATATGTGAAAGAGTAAATAGATGATGGTAATTGACACTTTTGTAAATGACAATAAGTGAGAAATATATCTTACTTTTCCTGAAAACACAAATTTAGAGAAACAAGCATTTTTAATGTTATGGAATCAAATGCTTTCGATTGTTTATATGTATGTATGACTTTGTAACAAATTTTTAAAGGAGCAAAACTTGTGAAGTCATAATTCACATCATAATAACAAAAGAAACAATTTTATTATTTTTCTTCTATATTAATAACCCAGAAAAAACTCAGCAGTTCTTTAAAATTATAATCAATAATGATTTTTAAATGCATGGCTTAGATTTAGTTAGAAGAGTGGAAATGATGGCAATATATTTTTAAGTGTTGAATTCAAACCGTCTAAGGTATTCAAGGTGCTCAGTCATAAGGCAATATTTTAGATATTTTTACACTTTATTCTACTTTTTAAATGTTTAATTTTATATTTATTTAACTATTTCCCCATCTATGGATTATATATTGAAGAATAGCTTAAACTAGAAAGAATTCTAACTTTTTGATAGTTGTTAGAATGTCATTGTATAAAACAAACTGATTTCCCCAGGACCTTTGAGTCCACATCCTATAAATATAAATAAAACATAATTCATGGTATTCATTATTCTAAAGTCAAATTTAGTTAAATTTTAAAAGAATGCATAAAGAGAAATTATTCAAAAATAACTGAATGGTTTCTTTGGGGATTATTTGATATTGCTTAGGAAACAAATAATAAATCTGTCTTCCATGAATATTCTACTCCAACGTGCCTAATAACATTCTTTGGTCTCTGAACATTATCTAGAATTCCTCTCCTTTATTTTGAAAGAAATCATCTGAAATATGATCCAGGAATCATATGTGCTATATTCAAGGGGATGGATGTTGAATCAAAACACAACATGCCCTGAAGGTGCTAAAATTTATGGGGAAGAAAAGATAGTCCCAGAAGGAATTAAATCTGTCCTGTGGTTACAATGTTTGAGGACTAACTGCAGCATGTTTCTAAATTCATACTAGTTACTAAGGTCAATATAATAGCCACTACAGTTTTTCCTTGATAATGGGAATTTTAGTCTATTCTCTGAGCATCTTCGCATGCCAGGATTTGAATCCGGATTTATCTAAGTCAGTGATGGTAGATTCACACCAAAGCCAAGTAACTGGTATAGCATTGCTTCAATAAATTCAGAGTATTGTGTGTAAGAAAAATTACCATCATTGGAAAGTTGCAAAGGTTTTAGAACATCACAAAGGTGTTACAGAAAATGGTTCTGGATTACTAGGTTGTAATATCTATTCCACTGTAAACTTTGGCAGGTTTTTAAATCTCTACTAGCTTTAGTTTGGATACAAGTAAGGATGAAAATCATAGTACCTAATTGATAAGTTTTTAGAAATGTAAAATAAGGTCATTTTTGTGTTATGCTTAAAATTATAGTATATAAAATTATATATAAGTCATGCTATTATTATTGCTGAGGTGGCAAATAGAATCTTCGCTCAACTGCCCTCCACTTCTAACGTAACTTTTTGTGGTCTGCCAAAATAAGAACAAATCTATCTATTGCTGATGGTCTCTCTTTTTATGATAGATACTTTTACCTGAAGAGTATTTGCCATATTGTCATAAGAACATATTTACTGTCTCTAAAATAATCAAATATACTTAATAGTTTACACTAGGTTAGAGGATGAGTTTTAGACTCTTTTGTCTGAGCTTCTAAATTCTTCAAAAGATCTTCAAAAGATGCTTGCAACCAATCTTCTCAGTTGAAATTGTCACCTCTTTTCTCTACATTTATCTCCATCAGCCAAAGTCAATTCACTTTTAGTTACCCCAAATAAGGTGTTACTTTACCAAAACGATGAACACTTATATAACTCTACACATTATACATGACTAAATACATTTGTTCCCGAATCCCAGAAACTCAGAAACTGCTTTTTTTTTTTTCTTTTCAATTTTCACCCACTGAAACATCTTGAAAGGTCAAGAAAGTGTTTTATGAAGAGAGAAAAACAAGGAAAGATTACTAATATTAAATGTTGGAATTAAAGTGGAGCAGCAGGACACTGGCTCAAGAGAGTAGGTTGCTATAAAATTAAAAATGTTTGATTGAGTGGTTGGTGGGATTTTATTTAAGGAAAAATGTTAAGTCTTTATATAGGCAAAAATTAGAGAAAAATGGAAAGAGGAAGTTGTATAATCAAGACAATGTGAAAAGAAGAATAATATAGCTGTTAAGAACATGTTACTCTAGGCCGGGTGTGGTGGTCCATGCCTGTAATCCCAGGCATGAGGCAGGTAGATCACCTGAGGTTGGGAGTTCCAGGCCAGACCGACCAACATGGAGAAATCTGTCTCTACTAAATTTACAAAATTAGCCGTGCATGGTGACAGGCACCTGTCATCCCAGCTACTCAGGAGGCTGAGGCAGGAGAATCCCTTGAACCCAGGAGGCAGAGGTTGTAGTGAGCTGAGATCTCACCATTGCACTCCAGCCTGGGCAACAAGAGTGAAACTCTGTCCCTCCATCCAAAAAAAAAAAAAAAAAAGAACTTGTTTAACCAAATTACTTGAATTCCAATCCTAGATTTGCCTTTTTTTTACTTGTGTGATGTTGCAAAATTTTCTTAACCTTTACTGTGGCTCAGTTTTCTCATTTATGTAATAGGGATCCAAATACCATCCACTTTATAGCCTGAGTGCAAAGATTAAAAGGGTTATTATATGTAGAATACTTCAAAAACGTCTCTGGCCCAGAGAGAGTGCTCATGAAATGTTAGAGATAAAAGGAGAGAGGCAATACAATATAAACGTATAAGTTATTCTTTAAGTCTCTAAGAAGATTAATACTCTTCACATCGCGTTAAAATTTTCAAATGCCTTTCATCCTCCATGGCAGTGTATTTGTATCTTTCTTAGAAGATGGAGTTTCACTCCTTACTAGTATGTAATTATTTATGTATGCTTCCCATGAGCTATAAAAGCTCCTGAAAATCAGCAATAGCTATTGACCTCTTGTCCATCATTATCATTCAATAGATATTTGTTAAAATAATACAAATATAAATAAAACTATGTTCTCTCTCCTATAATATGAAAATCCGTTGCTATAATATTGATGTCTTATTAACATTTCAGCCCATCATATGCTGTATTTTGAAAAAAAAACACACGGATAAAACAATAGAATACCGAATAAATTTTTTGAAGTCAGTACTTTGTAATATGCTTTTTAAAATACGCAACTGCATTGTCAATGACCTCAACTCCATTATTTAGAAAAAAAAATTTTAATGAAAGATAAAAGGATTCAGCAACAAAAGCCATTTTAGAAAGAGTTTCGTGTGAGAAATGCAATCATATAATAACTTCAGAAAAGCTTGAAATTAATGTCTGATACTATATTTATAACTAACAAGTTATTAGAAATTAGTGCTAAGTATAAATTTTGTGTTAATTATATTAATACTGAGTTTTCTATATAAAATGTGAAAATATATAAAGAAACATTCTAGAAATTAGGCATCCATTAAATGTTAAACTGTATAAAAAATTAAGATAATATTAATGCAAAAACATTATGCTTTTGATTCTGTTTTCAGATGACTAACTTGCAGGGCAAATTCCAAATATATGAATTAACAAAGAGATTCAAACTTTGAAAATATATAAAAACTGGGTCAGAACTAAATTTAGACAGTTGTGTTATACATCACTCATACTTGACCAGTGACATTAGGCAGGTATGATTTGATTTTACTGACTCAGTGAATACAATTCTCCAATGCAATTCTCAATCTTCTTTTCAATATAAAGGCATTGTTTATATGTCAGTAAAAAGAGGTAATACAAACCTGACCTGAGAAGCTAATTTTCCTTTCATATTACTAATATTATAGATAATGTAGGTCCTTAAATTATACTGTGCCTTCTTTGTGTTGTTTATCAAAAGAAATTTTTCAGGCCGGGCGCGGTGGCTCAAGTCTGTAATCCCAGCACTTTGGGAGGCCGAGACGGGCGGATCACGAGGTCGGAGATCGAGACCATCCTGGCTAACACGGTGAAACCCCGTCTCTATTAAGAAATACAAAAAACTAGCCGGGCGAGGTGGCGGGCGTCTGTAGTCCCAGCTACTCGGGAGGCTGAGGCCGGAGAATGGCGTGAACCCGGGAGGCGGAGCTTGCAGTGAGCTGAGATCCGGCCACTGCACTCCAGCCCGGGCGACAGAGCGAGACTCCGTCTCAAAAAAAAAAAAAAAAAAAAAAAAAATTTTTCATTCTGTTCAGTAATTTTCATCACAAATTATTTTCTTTTACTTTGTGAGACTATAAACTAATCATGTTTTCCAGATTTGTTTAGGGTGTAAGAAAAATAAAAGCTAAATATAATGCTGATTCTAACAAAGATACAGTAATTCAGAACTTGACTTTTGTAAATTAACCATTCGCTTGGTTTCATCTTACTCACTTGTTATTTTCTTTTATTATAGTTTGCCTTAATTCCACTTTATGTTATTTAGCTATATATATCATATTTTTTGCTGCATCAACTGCTTTTTTAAAGTTAGTTATACATTAAATATTAATAGATAATAAGTGGCCTTGATAATTTACCTTTGAATACTATAGTAACTTCAACAAATGTAGGGAGCAGTAAATGGAAATTGCCTTGTTTAAATATAAGGAATTAGTGCAAAAAATATATATATAGAAAAAAATAATTCCTCCCTGACTCCTTAAAGTTGTAATGCATTTAGATCCAGTTTTACATACATAAAAATTATGGAGTAAAAAGAAAATTATTTATGTTCTTTTGAGTCAGATATGCAATTGGAAAAACCCTAAGAAAAGTAGTTATAGAAAGCCTTTAGATTTCATGCACATTGAGCAATAGGCCAAAAAATAGAGTTTTTGAAGGCATCCAAGTTCCAGAATTTAAATTCTGTTCTCTATTATTAATGATATGGACGAACTTTCATCACTGAATGGTTCAACCACGTATATCTTTTACTTAACTTCCTAAGTTAATGGGTGATCAATAATATTGCACAGGAGAAAAAGAAAACAAGACCAAAAGTGTACAAAGTATCCCTCTCCAATGATTGCTGTAAAAATACCTATTATTATGCTTTCTTAGCACAAAACACAAAGGACTTTTCACATGGAATGAGTCTACTAAAATATGTGTCACATAGCATTAAATGTCTTTGGTGGCTACTATTCTCCTTCCTCCATTGGTTTATTCTAATTTATTTTGCTTCATCTTTAGAGTGGTGGCTTTGCAAAGAGCAACAGAATACCAGATGGTCATTGCTGTGGTTCACTGAGTTTATATCCTAGCAGGAAGTTAGATGATTGCTTTTCAAGGTTCTTATCATACATTGAACAGTCTATTTCACCACAGGGGATTCTGAAGCTGTCAATATATTTTTGGCTAAGCATGCCCCATCATTTTCTCTTTAAGACATGGGCCTATATCATCATATGAATGTTTTGTGGACACAAAGATAATATACTTGTCTTTCCTTCTACATATTGTGAAATGTAGATTTGTGATAGAAATGAGTATTTACCTAATGTTTACAAAATTCTGTTTTAATTTTGGGAACAACATCATTAAACTATTTGTTATAGCTTCTTCAAAAATGTAAACTTTCCCTAAACAATGTGGATTTTGCATTTAGAAAATTTACTTTAAAATTCTTATTTGTCAAAACAAGTGAACAAAAAAACTCCAAGTAAACAAAAGCCTTCCCAGAAACAAAAGGCTCAAAGTTACACAGAATTCGTGTAAGCAATGAAGACTTAGTTGCCTCAAAAAGAGACTGACTTTTGTCTTTGATTTAAAAAATATACAGTTGACATTTTTCTAGGAATTGCACAGAAAGAGAATGAAGTTAAAATCACTCCATTGAAGAAATAAAAATCTCTAAATTTACACTATTGTAACATATAATACTAAAAAATATACAGATTGTCTCTTTATCATCAAAGAAAATTGATTAGTATAAAATAAGAATGATAGATGAAGGAATAAAAAAACCTGAACAATAGAGTAAACCAACAAAAACGTTTTAGCTATTGCGTACGTGATGAGGGGAAAAGGTAAATAATTGCCTGAATGAAGGAAGACACAACTCACAAATGCAAAATGGGGAACATAATGTTCCCCAATGGCTGACTGTTGCCATGGTCGGGCCAAGAGTGATTGCAGGATAAGAAGAGGAAGCCTTGATTTTCTTCCTTGAACATAAGAAACATACATAAGGCCAACATATATTGTTTATATAAGAATACCCCTCTATCCTTTTGCACGAAATTAGACTATACACATTTGGACAATAGCCCAGATCGCCTTTCAAATACAAAACTCCCGTATTCAACAGACTGAGTTTCATGACGCCTGGAGCTGTTTCATTAATCATTATACTCAGAAATGTGACTTATGTATAGTGAGTTTTAAAAATATATGAGTTTATGGCTGGGTGCGGTGGTTCATTCCTGTAATCCCAGCACTTTGGGAGGCCGAGGCAGATGGAGCACTTGAGGTCAGGAGTTCAAGGCCAGCCTGACCAATATGGTGAAATCCCGTCTCTACTCAAAATGCAAAGATTAGCTGGATGTGGTGGTGCATACCTACAATCCCAGCTACTTGGAAGGCTGAGCCAGGAGAATTGCTTGAACCTGGGATATGGAAGTTGTAGTGAGCTGATATTGCACCATTGCACTCCAGCTTGGGAGAATAGAGCGAAATTCTGTCTCAAAAAATAATAATAATAAGCAAAAAATAAAATATATGAGTTTAATTATTGAATATACTTCAAATGTGAGGACTTCCAGACATGGATAATTCAGAAATGCTATGTTAACTTTGGGAAATATATTTTCAAAAACGATGTCTAATACTTGCTGACCCACACCTAATTTTTTGGGTAATGTCGGGCTTAAAGTTCCTTTTAATGCTGAAAAAATTAATTCTACTGCCTGTATGATCCCAGAACCTAGATACATCCATTCTCTGGTACTCTTAGTTTTTTAGTACCTCATATCTCAGTGTTATTATCATATTCAAAAATACATCTTTACAAATAAATGTTAGTACTTTTGTCATCTTTTGGTTGTGAACATGATAAAAAAAATAAGGTAGTTATTACTAATTGTTGAATACCATTGATTAGGTATTTTACGTACATTAACTAACATAATCCTTATCTTAATACTATAAAGTAAGTAGGACTTGCCCCTATTATACAAGTGAAAAAACTGAGGTCTAAAAAATTAAATATATAGGTTAAGGTTTTATATCTTCTCAGTGGCAGAGATATGAAGCAAACCAAGGCTTTTATTAGTCTAGAATCCACTCTTTCCAGAGTTCTTGACTATCTTCGTTTTAAAAATATTCTCCATTATTTCTGAACCCAGGCACATGTTTAACCGTCAATAGATATTTTAAATATGGTAAACACAAACATAACAAGTGATAGTTATTACTTCTATATGATTTTAAAAATAATTTACTTTTATGTGTTTGGAACTAATTAGGTAGTTTTGAGCACTTCTATGTGTTAAGCATTATATAACTTTTTCACAATTATCATTTAATCTAATTTCTTTAACCTTCACAATTCTGAAATAAGTAAAAATGCTCAGTTTTTGACATAAGAAATAACACACTCAGGTAACACATGGCAGAAATATAAATCAACTTTTCTACCCCTAAAGATAAATCATGTTGCCTTTGCTCCATTACGCTGGATACTTCTAAAATACTCTAGTCAGGGCATGTATGTTATTTTATAACACAAATGTACTTTTCAAAACAAGATTAAGGTGCATAATAGGAGTATTGAGTGTTGATCTGACTGTTGATTGAATAGCCTGCGTTTTCCAGGGGGTGTTGAAGCAGCAGCAAGTGACCTGTGACACTTGCAAAGTTTTCCTTGTGGATTGACATCACTGCAATTTTGTTAGCAGGCTTTGAGCTGATAATTCCATTACCAAATAATTCATGCTTAACTTGCTTGTTCTTTAAAAGACATGCACAACATGTTTTCCTCATTAGCATCAAATATAACTGTTCGCATTAAGAAACTAGATCTCTGTGTGAAATGACAGAGCTAACGAGAGCTGAATGTGCCTAAATAATATTGCTCAGATACTGGCAAGTGTGGTGGAACTCAAAGTCTGTGCTAAAACATTTTCTGAAATAATATTTAAAATAAGATGTTTGAAAATGAACTCAATCAAACCATAATGCTTCAATCCTCAAAAAGAATTTTTAGTACATGGTTCATGACATTTTTATATTCAACAGTACGTTTGAGTCCTTTCTTCTTCGGCGTAAAAGAGGTTACCACTGACACTACTCTCTCTGTGATTCAGAGAGTTACAATAACACATTGTCTTCTCTGGGAATGCGTTTAAGAAAAAAGGAGATGACCGTTTACAATGGTTTTTAATAAAATGTTTTTAAAAACTACAGATTTTAGGCTGGGAGTGGTGGCTCACGCCTGTAATCCCAGCACTTAGGGAGGCTGAGGCGGGCAGATCACAAAGTCAAGAGATCGAGACCTGGCCAGCATGGTCAAACCCCATCTCTACTAAAAATACAAAAATTAGCTGGGTGTAGTGGCACGCACCTGTAGTCCCAGCTACTCGGGAGACTGAGGCAGGAGAATCGCTTGAACCTGGGAGCCAGAGGTTACAGTGAGCTAGGATCGTGACACTACACTCCAGCCTGGTGACAGAGCAAGACTGTCTCAAAAAAAAAAAAAAAAAAAAAAAACTACAGATTTTAGCTACAAAAAATGCTAAAAAATAATCTTTAGAGTGAATAGAAAAAACTGGACTTTGTTTTGATTGAGTATGTAAAATCTCATAATAAAATATATTTTCATTTTGGCAAAGTACAATTTATCATTATGTTTAAGCACTATATGGGAATGAATAGAAATATGGCACCAAATTATTTTCGTGTCTTGTTTCAATATAGTACTTTTCAGTTTTCTTTAAATTAGTTTTATCAATAACCTTATCTATTATCTATGTAGTATCATATTTCTGATATCACATTTCAGCACTTACTCATATGTAATTGGGACTTACTATGCATAAAGTAAATGGCATTTTTGATTTCCTACTGCCTTTGTGAAGTAATTTCCAGATACAGAGCAGGGAACAAGTAAACATAATAAATATCCTTTCATTAACTAAGTCACTACTTCTTTGGAGGAATTTTCACATATAAAATTTAAAAAATTACTAGGCTAAAGCTTCCTACTTCTTTCTTCTCCAACTATTGTCTTTTATTGCTCAGTACAATTCCATGTTTTGGTATCACATTTTGATCCAGCAAATTGTTGATCAAAGTTTTTTGGCAGGAGAATAATGCAATATGGTGACAAATCAAGCTGCTATTCTTATTTCATCAGTCATTTCTCTAACACATTGTGGACAATGGTCTTCCAAGAATAAAACTTGGAAGATTTATTTTTCTTTGTCAAAGGCAACAGTTTCCTCATTAGCCCTTTTGCTTGTATGTACTGTAAATATTTGGTTTGGTTACTGTGACCTGTCAACTCCGTCAACATTTTATAGCATCACATCCCCTTACTGATTAGTCCTTTCCGTGAGCCCTCGTATGAAGTCCAAGTTCTTTATTTTTGGCTACAAATAAACTCAAATGATCAATACAACATGCCACTCTTTTAAAATTTTCTTTAATCTAAAATTCACATTTCTAATGCAGCCATATGTTTCCTATTGACTGCCTTCTTAAATCTTAATATGTTACCTCTTCCACCAAAAGTATGTGTCTCTTTTACATACAATTCTTAGTTTTTCCTGGGGTATGTGTATTATATTACCATTCTGAATACAAAATATAATTATGAATTTTGAAATTTTTAACATAGGAATAGCATAACCATTTCACCTCGTCTTCCACTTCATCTGTGAGAACTGGGTTAAGAAAGATTCTGAAGCTACATCATGTGCTCCAGGTATTCTCATTCAAGACTTGGAGCATAGGAATTAGGTTTCACTTTGTACAGAATGTTGCAGGCAGTTAGTTGACTTTTACAAATACTACCAAATGGTGTTGATAAAATTCATCCTGCCTGTGAACAAACACAAAACCTTTGCACCATACCCTCTAGGTTGATGTGGAATACATTTTTTCTTAATTAAACTACCATTGCTAGGAAGCATCAAAAGAACTCTCTAAAAGCAAAGGTTTCATCAAGGAGAGACTCTACGTAAACTCCAGGGAAAGCAACGAGTAGATCATTACAGAGTTATCAGCCCCCTGCAAAGTTATAAATTGAAGAATCAGTATGCTATCAAGTGGAAAAGAAAAGCAGAGGGAAGGCATGAACTGAGCAGTCTGCCATCTTTTCTTTGGAAATGAACGACAGCTACACACACTGCATATACACTACTCCATTCTGTAAGTTTTAATGAAAAAATTGGTTAGTGGGAGATAAATCACGTCTTAGAAAATTAGGTCATGTGTTCTATGAAGTATGACTTAGACTCTACCTTTAGCCAGTGCATATTAGTAACATGTGAGAACTAATTTTGAGGCTGGAAAGGAAAATCTGTACTTTCTACATGAATTATTGCTTCATTCAAAATGTTCTTGCTCTATATAGTTTGTATGTTTAGCAATTCTCTGTAAAATCTTCTCTTAAACCATTGTCCCTAGCTGAACTTCCATGCACTCAATGGGAGATATTAATACCCTCCCTATCAAGATTCCTAGCTTACTCTACAGATTCTGCTATTAAAGCAATCAGCATACATTACTGCAATTACTTGATTACTGTCTGCCCCACTGGACTACAGGTTCTTAAAAACAGAAATTGTTTCTTAATCAATCTTTTGATTCTCAGCACATAACATAATGCTTTGCAGAAGGAAGGCCCTTAATAAATACATACAAATGAGTAAATTTATTCATTAGTGTTACAGCTGAGGAGAAAAAAAGTGACCTGGGTAGACTAAAGTTAATATTTTCAAAAATGGTGGATGCCAATTTTGATAGATTTTAAAAAATCATAGAAGTTAGAGTGGAAGTCAAGGGGAAAAGTCTTGCTGGGACCTGGGAGTGAAGAGTAGGGAAGTAAATATGCTGGTAGCAGAGTTTAACCCTGAAACCAAAATGGCAATAGAAAAAAAAAAGGCAATAGAGGTGTTGGTTTTAGGGTTAGATTTGAGTAGAAGGACATTTGATATTATTCCATTTCAAATTTGTCTTTGTTGACTATATATCCTTTCTTTAAGGAGGAGATAGTAACAGGTGCTAAGGAAAAGTTGGATGATAGAGCTAACATAAGTAATAAATAAACCTGATGTTTTATGAATGTTATTACATTAAACTCTAACAAGTTTATGATTTGGGTATGTCTGCCTATCTCTTCATCCCAGTATAACTAAAAAAATATAGCTTCCAAAATAATTCAATTATTACTCAAAGTCTGTAGTCAGTAAGTGGCAGAATCAGTATTCAGAATAAGGCCTTTCTGATTCCAAAGCCTATTGTCTGAATTGAGATGAAGGAACCAAACAACAGAGATTCATATTCAAGTAGTGTTGAGAATGCTCCATTGAAATCTCTTCAAACTACTTCTTATTTTTAAGTGTCTTAAGTCCTTGTAAACTACTTAGGTTTTAAGAATTTTAATAGGTCTTTGATTTAGGGAGTTTTATGCTTTTTTTGAAAAAAAAAAGATTGCATTTCTGCTGATTTCCATATAATATTCCATATAATATCCAATTTCTCCCATTATAAAGAAAAGTTCTTAGAGACATAAATTAATCTGGTGACGTATCCAAAAGGTAACAAGTTCAGGCTTTGGAACCTGAGAGAATATTTCAGACCTGGCCTCTGCCACAGCCCATTTGCTTTTGGGAGACATTTCTCCATTTTACACTCATGTTTCTGCATATCTTTGAGCGCAGGTACCAATTGTCCTCCTTTTTAGTACCTGGTTATCCTTCCTTATAGAAAATAGCCGAGGAGAATACAGTGTTTTCCACCAGAGCAAAGGATAACTCTGCTTACAGCCTTGAGGGACGGAGACGGTGCTCCCTCCAGAGGAAAGAACGGGTGTGCCTACTGTCCATTATAAAAAATTCAGGTTTCTAAGCTCATGGTTCATCTCTTAGAATACCATTTAGTAAGTTCTGCAGGCATCTCACAGTCTTCATGCCATTCTGTGAGAATTAGGGCTTGAGAAACTGGCACAAATCCTGCTATTCTTGCTCCTAGTGCTGCTGTGAGTAATAAACTATCCTTTATTTCTGACTCAACAGTCTTGTGTTTCCGTCATCATCCATGAAACTGTGGCAAATAATTTTAACTTGAAAGTAGAGTAAAATGTCAGAACTCTTCATAGTTCTTGATGTTTACCAGCTAATAATCTAAAGCAATTATTTTTAAATATCTAAGCTTTGGTTTCCTATTATAGTGAAATTTAAAAATGATAATGCTTATAAATTTCACAGTATATTTATAGTGCTTAAATAAATGATAGCTAATAGTAGTTATGCAATATTAGTAGCAACAGCAGCAGTAGCAGTAATGATAGCGGTAATTGTGGTAGCCGTAGTAGTTGAAGCATACGCAGCAAAGGAATCTAACATTGAAAGAATGCCACCATATAGCAGACATTTTTACTAAGCAGCCAGTGTAGCTTATCTTATTTAATCCTCACAACAAATGGAACAGGTGTTTTGTGTTTTGTTTTGTTTTTATTAGTTAAATGAGGTAAATGAGACTCAAATTGTTGAACTGATTTTCCTGAGGTAACTCACATGGCAATTGACAAAGCTGGGATAAGAAGCTTGTTGTGTCTAATTACCAGGAGGTTGTGATGCATGCATTTGCAGTGACATGTTTGGGAGGAAGCTATAAAGTAATTTAGATGGGCAGTTGGACATTCCCACATCCCAGTCATGGAGGAATTACAGAAGCACATGCTTGTTAAGGAATAAAAGAAGCCCAGAGGAAACACAATGTTGGCCTCCAGAATTTTTGTAAGAAAAATCCATCCATATGCTTAGCTAATGTTGAATATGTTCTGTTTCTCAAGCTCTGTATTTTGAACCTTTGTCCACATTATTATATTGTTGTGTTTTCCCCATGATACAAATAATCTTAATAGTATTGATAGTAAACAAATACAGTACAATTAATTTCAAAAATTTCCATGCTGTCTTCTATCAGAAAGATTCATAGACTCAGTCAATATTTCTTAAAGCTAAACAATTTTGACAGCCTAATTAAATTTCTAAACATCATAAAATCCATGTTTTAAATATAAATATGAAAACATATAAATATACAATGCAGGCATAACTATGTACATAGATACATATAATTTACTACCTAATTTCACAAACAATGTGATAGAGATACTAGTCAATACTAAAATTTAGTATTTGTCTCTCCTTTTCATGTAGTATATGAGACTATTTATCCTTTAGGTTTTTGGTTTTTTGTTTTTGGTGTTTTTTTGAGACAGAGTCTTGCTCTGTCTCCAAGGCTGGGGTGCCGTGGTGCTATCTCAGCTCACTGCAGCCTCCTCCTCCTGGGTTCAAGCAATAATCCTGCCTCAGCCTCCCGAGTAGCTGGGACTACAGGCGTCTACTACCACACATGGCCAATATTTGTATTTTTAGTAAAGATGATGCTTCACCACATTGGCCAGGCTGGTCTCAAACTCCTGACCTCAAGTGGTCCACCCACCTCAGTCTCCCAAAGTGCTGGGATTACAGGTGTGAGTCACCATGCCTGGACTCTCCTTTAGATTCTGTAAAAGAAACAGGCACCAAACACATTTTTCAAATACACTGGCTGATGACAACTCTCATTTTTAAAGTGTTTTCATTTTACCTCTACAGATAGGAACAGGAAAATCCCACGAAGCTGTATTAACTGAATTGGCTATGCAGGTGAGCTGAGGGTGGCCATCAAGGATGTATCCAGTGACACAGCTGTAGCGGATCTTGTCCCCAACGTCGAATCTTGTACCATATAATACACCTTTGGGCGGAACACCAGGATTTCCACAAGAGCTACTCTGCAATTCTATTAAAAAGGGGGAAAAGGACAGTTTACAGTTATTTCAATAAGCAGTTTTTGGTTTCAGATTTATAAAATTATATATGTAGATATGGATATTCTTATTTCTTTGGAGAAGAGTCACTGAAAAGAAATGTCTTCTATTCCAACACATGTGACAGTGAAATATGGAAAGAAAACTAAACTTTATCACAGAGGTATTACTGGTCATTCTTTATGCTAGAAAGTTTTAGATATTATATTACTTAGTCTTCCGAGCATTACTCATATTTTTACTCATATATTAATATTTACTCAGATAAGTAAAACTCCATGGCTTTTTCAAAGTTACATTCTAATAACATAGTAATAACCAAATTCATTTCCTTAACATTATCTTCAGTCCTTCAGTGCTTAGTCTTAAACCATGAACCTAGATAAAATACATATTTTGCATGGAAACCTTTGTTTCATTTAAATGAGAAAAACACAGTGGAGTAGTAAGTGGACAATTTTTAAAGTTAGGGAGGGAGGATGAGCTAGAATTCCAGCTCTATTATTTGTTATTAACTTTGAGTGTATATTAAGAATGATAACAATAAGTGCAAACAGTTGTAATATTTTAATTAGATCAATAGGCAAAATATATGGAAAATGATATATCAGAATGTTTTATCTATCACCTTCTTATTCTATTAGTTGATGCTTAAAACTAAACAAGTATACAAACATGAGTTTTTAAAGCAATATTCAATTCAGAAAAAATCCAACTTTAGATTAAATGAAAAAAATTGAAAAAAGCAGAACTTCAAGAATAAAAATATTAGAGATTATTCTCATATTGTTTTGTACATTTTTATTTTATTACTGTTATATTAACTTTATACTACAAATAATAAAATCACAAACAGTAACTAATGAACTAAAAGATATCACAATTTGAGTAAAGTCGGTAGTTAATAGTATTGTGCAAACATTAATTTCTTAGTTTCGGCCATTTTACTGCAGTTACATCAGCGGTTATATTAAGGGAAACTAATTAAGACTATGTGGGAACTACTGTTCTTGCAAAATAATAAGCTGAGAGTGATGTTGCAATAAAAAGTAAAATATTTTTCCCATTTTGCTTTGATATTTATTTCATTTGTGCAGTTACTAAGTTCTATATAATATTACAATGCTAATTCAAATAATTACAAACCATTGTAATAATTAAAATATCAATGTCAATACTAAGCAAAAATATTAAAACACAAAATGGTTCACAATATATAGCTTAATTTTGAGAGTGTTTTTTAAACTTACGTTAAATATTTTGTCTAAACTTTTCAAAGCAAGTAAAAGAAAAATCACAGATTAATTTCCAGTATGAGATCAATTTAATCAAGAAAAATGTATTGAGCACAGGACATCCATATATTTTAGAGAAAAAAATATTTACTTTGAGTTTTAAAAATGTAGTTTTAGGTTTCTTAAAACTAAAAAAGTGAAGAAATTGACTAATATTTACTAAATGTATATGGTTTCAATAGATAATTTTCTTAATAATACATTCTAAACTGAAGTTTGTAAAATATTTAAAGTGTCGGTAGTGAAGGTTATTTCTAATTGTTTATTTTGTTATTTCTCAAAGACATATGCTATATGTGAATTTTCACTAAAACAATACTAATTTATTGTCTGTGAATTTTGAGCAACTTTTAAAGAAACACTTTGAACAGTAGTTTATTTTGAAATACTTAATTTTTTGGAAAATCATCTGATTAACAGATGAGATGTTTGCTCCCAGAGACAGTGAGGTTAATAAGTTTTGACAAAATGAACAAAAATTCAATCCCCTGAATATAGTAATAACAAAGGCGATACTTTTAATGAAACTACCACTTTCGGCCTTAGAATTAAACCACTCCTCTTCCTTCTACCCTCTAAAAAATAATTAAGGTCAGGACTTCAATTATCGTAAAGTTATATGTCTAGGAGAAAAGTGGTTTCCAAATTATGTCACAGGAAGCAACTAGGTGGGGGAATAAAATGAAAGAGAAGAAAGCTCTGAATAGTTTTTGGACTCAAAATTAACTTCGATTTAAATGAACAAATAAATATTATCCAGAATAAAGTACCTAAAGCAAAATGGAAATCATGTCAGGTGAAGCAGTGAATGAATAGTAGCATTGAATGGAATCTTAATAGATTACTTAATCTCCAGGCTTGTGGCTGAATTATTTCTAAAACTGATAAAAAATTTAGGTTGTTTCAAAATGAAACTCAAAGAAGACAATTTTAAAGCATATCTGGCCTCCGCTTTCAGGAAATTCCTGCTGTTGTTTGTGCTTGTTTATCATCTTCATTTATAGAAACATCTACCCATCATCATCTGTTAACTGAGTAATTTATAAAGACAGTTAAGATATTTTACATTCAGGTTTAATTGATCCTGATTCTATAACCATTGCTCATGGATTATATTTTTTGTCTTCTCCCAACCCTTTAATTCAGGACTTCTCTCTATGCTGTCTATGTGCATTTTCAAATGCAAAGCAAGTAAGATGTGTCACTAACTGAAGTATATAACCCACCATCAAAAAAGACTATGTTCTGATTGAACATTCGCTTCTTACTCTTAACATTTTAAAACTAAGTAGTGCTGCATATTTAAACTTTTGAATTAAATTTACTTTCAATAAAAAGAGTTTTAGAAATTGCTAGGATAGACTAGTTTTTAGATAATGTTTCTTCCAGCCATCCAGAATTTGAATTTCAGAACAGAAAAGCAAATATCACATGTTCTCAATTATAAATGGGAGCTGAACAATGAGAACACATGAACACAGGGAGGGGAACAACACTTACTGGGGCCACTTGTGGGAGGGTGGGGGTGGATAGAGTATTGGGGAAAAGAGCTAATGCATGCTGGGCTCAATATCTAGGTGATGGGTTGTTAGGTGCAGCAAGCCACCATGGCACAGTTTTACCTATGTGACAAACCTGCATATCCTGCACATGTACCCAAACTTAAAAAAAAAAAAAGAAAATGAATTACTCAACCATGTTCAGTAAATCAAACTGTAAAATAATTATTAAATACATGTTGCAAGTATTTACAGTAAGTGATATTGCTTAAAATATATAAAATTATTAAGGAAAACACAAATTTATAAGGGAAGATTTTTTTTTTGTAATTCATCAGATGTACATGCAAGCTAGACATATCATACTTGTTACCTCAATGTGTTTTTGAAGCGAATTATTACACCTAAAAGCAGATTGCTGAAAAGACTTCAGTTATCTTCCTTTACCAGCAGATGACAGTAATATATTGATTAAGAGGTTTAGGTAACTAACACAAAATAATAGAATCTGACAAATTGTCTTCTAATGTCCCATAATACAAAGATTAAAATGGGATTGGAGTAGGGGAGGAAGTACTGTAAAACTATTTACACAATATTCTTGGTTGAGCACTTAGAGTGGGCAGGTTGGTGAACTGAGATCACTGGAAAATAAACCTGAAGAATTTGTACTCAAAATATGTCTCAGAAAATGTCAGAGACCCTTTATGTTAAGTTTACTGCTCTAGGCATAACAAATCATTTAGTCTAATTAAAATCCATCTGATTTTGGCTGGAAAGATGTGTATTTTATTTATCTTCTCTTCTCGCAGCATTGAGATTATCAGCAAATATGAAGATATTTTGACAACATAGACTATTCTAAAGTGTAAAAGATTTTTGATATTGCAAAATAATTCCTTGGAAAATATACAAGATAAATTTTTAAAAATTCAATTGTGTTTGAACGAGTAGAGTTTAGCGACACTCTTCTCTGTTAGTTAAAAGAAAAGATAAATGACTTGGTAAGTGACACTGACACTATTTTATTCATCAGAAGCTTTTAAGAGTTACCACTAACATTGCTCTATGATGTGCACTAGTTAATACTATAACATGTCCCTTGCCTTCTGAGCTAACAATTTGAGAAAGTCAACCTTTGTTGTAGAGTATCAGCTATAATAGGCATTTGGGCATTCTTCCACTTCTATCTCATAAAACACTCGACATTATGGGTATAATTCTCCCCATTGTGTAGAAAGGAAAACTGAGACTCAGGAAGATCAAGTAACTTTCCAAAGGCCATCCACTAATAAATAGTAGACTTGTGGTTCAAACTTAGGTTTCCTAACTCAAAAGTCTTAGATCATTTCACAATTATATATTGCTATCTACTAAAGGCAGATATTCATTCCACAAGTATTTATTAAGCATCTATCATCAGTAATGCTCTGGGGATATAGTCTAGCAAAAGGTAGACATGGAGTTTATGATTTGGTGGTTACTAAAAGTAATACATCAGTAATTTACAGAATATTAATTGTATTGTGACATGTTGCAGAAAGGAAACATATAAGTTATACTAAAGGCATATAATGGCGAAATCTGAATTAGTATTGATTAAGAGGAGATCTGGAAAGGATTTCCTGATAAAGAAAGGCTTTAATTGTGATCTGAAATGGGTAAAAGATAGTTTTTGTTTGTTTGTTTTTAAGAGCAGTGAATAAGTATATTTAAAATAGAAAAGTATAAGAATCAAAGTACTGTAACAGTTATTAGGTTTGACAACACAATGAAGACAGGTTTCATGGAAATGGTAGGGTAGGGTAGAAACTAGATTGGGAAAAAATATTTCAAAAGGGTTTATCATAGATGGCTTCACACAGTGATGTATATCCTTTGCATAGGCTCATAAATATGAAGGAGAACTATATCCTCATTAAATATTTGGTGGTGCGGTGCTATCTGCTTTTTAAAAGAGTAATTGAGAGTAAATAATTAACATACATTTTATAAATGTACATGTGAGCAGAGATTTTCATAAGCATGCATGATATAAAGTGGGTAAGTTTACTAATTTAATACTAATTCAGTATTGAGTGGGAAAATTGTGATAAAAGGAATTGTAAAAATTAATTTTTTAAAAATTAGTAGCCAAAATAATGTATGCATATTATTTTAATATGAGAATACCAATTTTATAAGACTGTTGATATTATTACACAAAACAATATATGTTACTCATGTATATTTTTAGCAAGCACTCAATATGTGCCAAATATTATTAACTAAATAAATTGAGGTTTTATTATTATTATAATCAATTGTGTATTTGAGACATCAAAATTAGGTGTGATTACATTATCGATTTTCTAGAGGCCGTGTCATAAGTATCAAATTTTCATTAAATGTAATGAAGTACATTAGATCATTCTTGGTCTTAAGAATTAATAAAAAATAGTAATTTAGTCAAGGGTAAAATTCAATTGCTCCTCTCTGAATCACAAAGGAAATACAAGGTCTAATCTTAACTTTTGGCAGAAACTTTGTATAAACAAATTCAAAAAAAGTCCCCTATAGGTGTCATTGATTTCTTCATTCTTTTGTCTATTGTTTGGTATCATATATTAAGCACCATTCCAAGCACAGTAGTTATCAAAAGATATATTTGATGATTTGCAGGCTGAAATATCCAGATAATTTTTAAAAACAAAATAAGTAAGTCTAAAATGCAATTTAAATCTTGAAAGAGAGTATATATAAAGGACTATAGGGGAACAAAATTTTTGTTATGGTTTCCTTGGAGAAATGAAATAAAACTCTATCAATAAATTTAGAAAAACAAGTGTGTGATTAATACTAATAAACATATTACAACAACCTCTTTCTTAAAAAAAATATCCAATTTGTCGGGAGCACATGAATAGTTGCCAAAGGCAAAATGTTACACAAATTATCAGGAAGAAAACCTTACCTTGAAAATTGGGGGCCGGGTGCGGTGGCTCAAGCCTGTAATCCCAGCACTTTGGGAGGCCGAGACGGGCGGATCACGAGTTCAGGAGATCGAGACCATCCTGGCTAACACGGTGAAACCCCGTCTCTACTAAAATACAAAAAAATTAGCCGGGCGAGGTGGCAGGCGCCTGTAGTCCCAGCTACTCGGGAGGCTGAGGCAGGAGAATGGCATGAACCCGGGAGGCGGGGCTTGCAGTGAGCTGAGATCCGGCCACTGCACTCCAGCCTGGGCAACAGAGCCAGACTCCGTCTCAAAAAAAAAAAAAAAAAAAAAAAAGAAAAGAAAATTGGAATAAAAATTTTTAAAAAGGGATAACGGACATCCTGACTACAGAATTGCATAATTATTCAGTCAAATAGATGAAGCATGATCCTGCTGAGATCAATTAACAATGCTTTAAAACACTGCAAAATTATATCTACTAAGGGAAGTAAAATCAAGTTGTTTGTGCTTCTTGGAGAAAATTAATCTCAGGGTTTATTTCCCAGATGATTAAAAATAATTTAGGAGAGCATAACATCAAGCTGAAACAAAATGTTTTGCACCCAGTACCTGTCATCCTGAGAATTCCAAACACTTAACAAATAAATCCATTTTCCAAATTTTTTGGTGATACCAAATGTTTTTTATTACAAATATTTAACCATTTCATTCACACAGGACATAAAGGGTGTAGTTAGGAATTTACCTGGTACTTCAGTTTGAGCAAACATTTCGTGAGTATTTTGAATCACCTATTGCATCTATAATGTCCTCATGGTCTTTTCTTTCAGTACATATAACTGAATGAAATTTATTTCTATATACATTTACTTCCTCACCAGACTTTGAGCGTCTTGAGAAGAGGGACTCTAATTCATCTTTGTGTATCAAGAATTTAGCACACTGTGTTGTCACCAAGCAAGAAGAATTAAACTAATTGTGTTATCTCCTTGACTAGAAAAATTTTAAAGTTAATTATCACACAGAGCTCATAGAATTAAATGTTTAAATACAAAATAATAGAGTGGAATCTGTAGTATAGAAGAAAGTTGTAGGAATAACATGAATTAAACTTGTTTTAATAAGCACTGGATCACATTGGCAACATGTGATTTTGTATGAGTCAAATTACATAGTTATGTGATTCAATTCTGTTTCTCTGTGAAAATGCATTCACTTCTGTAAGCCATTTCCCGTCCATAAGCATAATTTCTAAGCTGGAGTCATGTCACAGACCTCACTGGGATGCTGAAGATGTTGCAAACATGAGGCCACATTTGCCATTTTGGAAGTCATCCTGCAACTTCAAAAAGGTTCAGAGGTGCTAATCAAAAGGACAACTGTTATATCTTATTAGTTGTTATTATTATTATTTGTTTGTTATTATTTTAACTTATTGAAAGGGAATCTAAATTACTGGTTGCTAGAAAAGAAATAAGAGCAAGATAGTACTGTCTTAGCTGGGCTGCCTAAGAGGAAAACAGAGTACTGGATTGATTTTAGGGAGGAATGAACACTGATTAAAATGTATTATAAGCAGTAGAAGAAAAGTCTATTGTCATTTAAAAAAAATATTTCGATAAGTCTTAGGGTAAGATGGATATATTTCCAAGGGAAGAAAGTATGAAGCGGTGGAAAAGTTAGTGTAAAACCAAACACATAAAAATTTATGCTGTGTCGGTAATGTCATTCTGTTTTCATATTGTGGATATAGATAAGGTCCACTGGCACTATAGAAAAATATCTGAGCATCAGATGTAGATTTATAGTTAAATATAAGGTAGAAAATACTTTGCACCATATACAAAGACTAGCCATTAGTTATGTTGACCCATGAATAAGAGGTAATGCCCATTCCATTGAAAATATCTGTGCCCTTTCATTGGCTAAATAAATTTTATCATCCAAAATGAATTTACAAAAAAGATATTATATTTTTGTTTTGTAAACTCTGTAACCACCATTGTGTTAACATAGCTTGGTGAAGGATCATGAAATATAAAAAGTTATGATTATTAGAAGCTAACTCTGTTGTACATAACTACCAGAATATTACCAAAACCGAAGAAATACAAATACAAAAGGGAGGCATATTAGCAGTCATACTCACATTAAAGTTTCTGGACATGGAATAACATTGCATTTAGCATAGAGTAGCATTTGATAGATTGATTCAGAATAATAGAAAAATGACTCTCCTCTGACAGAATTGGGACAAGTATCTGTATTAAGACTTTTGGATAAAGGTAATTTAATTCTTTAAAAAGATGTGTTAAGCTGATCATGGATAATTTACTGGAATTATATATTCATCAAATATGATGACTGAGAAATGCCACTGTATTTTACAATTAATCCATCACCAAATAATTACTGAAGCCCGAGGCACAAATGTCAAATAGGTATAAAATATGACACCATTTCTATCTCACTGAAACATAACTCAAGTTGGAAAAATAAGACATACATGGTAATGACCTAGAAATTAAAAAATAAAACTGATTCCATAAGCCGATTTTTAAAAAACAACTTTAACTATTATATACATATACCAAAGGAAGACTATTTTATAAAATGAGTTAAGTAAATTTTTAGTTGGAGAGAATTCAGAAGAGTCAAATAAATCATATGAATAAGACCCATAGAGAGGAATGTCCAAGATGTAGTCAAGAGCAGTGTGCAGAATAGGTTGGTTTTAATACGTTGGTCTGAATAAGTCGATACATATGAGGAAACACAGAATGTAACTTCAGAAAATAATCTTAGGGTTGCACTTTGGAAATACCTGAAATTAGCTGTTTTAAGGTCAATGCTAAGCTGATGCTGATGCTGCCAAAAAAAAAAAAAAAAAAAACCAACAAGTCACAGCGAACTGCTTAAATAAGATAGCAGTTACTTCCCTTCATGTGACTTTCTGATTGCTCTAGGCTAGGAGAGATTGGACTGTGCCCTCAGGCCATCAGGGACTGGGGGTGGGGGGAGGGGGGGTTCCATCTTGCTACGCTATCCTCCCCTAGGGCATTGCCTTTGTCCTTTGCCTTCAAGGAGAAGTTGGGTTGCTGCAAATGTTGAATTCCAGGCTACTGAGTTGAATGAGAAGATGTTAGGGGAAAGCAACAACAACAACAACAACAAACTTCCCTGGGAGATGCACAGCAGTTTTGTTCCTGTTGTTGTTGTTGTTGTTGTTGTTACTGTTATCGTTTTTCTATCAAGGCCTACTATAATTCCTCATGGAACAGAGACCTGGTGGAGCAGAAAATAGATGGTTACAATACATAATCCCATGTGAATAAGCAAATAAAGGGGACTATTCAACAGTTAAAGAGCATGATCATGCATACATCCTGTCAGACAGCGATTCCGAAGCACTTCCTGCCCTGGCAGACCCTCGTCCTCTTCTCTAGGAGGTGCTCCTTTGTCCCGCATCTTCTGTTGTCCCCTAGCATTTTCTTCTTAATAGTTCTTTACTGTCCACATTCTCTGTGGTCAAATTTGAAGCAGGTGTTGAAGAGTAAACTATCTTTGGGAGTGCTTTGAGATTATATCCTACCTCTGCTAATGCAGGTTTGGTGTTTGAAAATTGCCTTAGGGATTGACAACCAGAGTTTTGCAGATGACTCGTATAATTTATTCAGCTAAAACCGCCCCTGAAAGCTTATTAGGAGTTAATTTAATTGCTTCCAGGTTTTCTTTGGTGCCAAGGAACACTCTTCCCAATCCCCAACTTGTTCAAACCATGGCTTTCATTGCCTTTTCATTGGAGCTACCTTGAGGTGATCTGAAACAACAAACTTGGACAGAAATGCAACATTCCTTACCTGATCTTTGGCCCCAAGGCTGTCTTCCATCCTTGGACTAAGAAACTTATATAAGATTCTGATAAACTTTCTTATTCCCTGCTATACAGAAGCAGTTGGTTTTTCCAACCCATAAGTCCCCAGAATTTAGACTCTATTCATTCTCTTCTTGAAAATGGCCAATTGATGCCTGAGCTCTTCTCTGTTTTATATATAATGTCTTACTTGTTCACATTTTGGGAGTACATGTGGTATTTTGATACTATGTACATACAGTATGTAATAATCAAATCAGGGTAATGAGTTTGTGTGTGTGGAAAAGCCAAGTCAAACTGTGTTTTTCCTCTACTCCGGCACTGCAAGAACAATGGGCACAGAAAACTTCTGTGACCACGAAGCAAGCAATCAATTTTGCAGTGGACAAGAATTGGGTGTCCTCCAATTCAATTCTGACACTGTCTACCTGGCGATAGTATCTGATCTTACAGGTTGAAGGCTTAATCCCTAAGACTGACCCCCCAGGCACCAGGCAAAAGTCTGGGCCTCTGGAATTTTTGCCTGACAAGCTTCCAGTGGAGTTTTCACTAGGGAGACTCATAGAACTTAAGGATTCACTTGCTGACATTTAACAGTTTATTACAGAAAATATTACACAAGATACAGATGAAGAGATGCATAAGGTGAGGTATGGAAAGGCTCAGAGAGCTTACATTCCCTCCCTGGGAATGCCACCCTTCAGGAACCTCCAGATGTTTAGCTATCTGGAAGCTATCATGCCCCATTCTTTTGAGGCTTTTATGGGGGCTTTATTAAAGGGGCCTAACTGATCAAACCAATAGTCATTCATAATCAACTTAAACTTCAGACCGTCTCCCCTCCCTGAAGGCTGAAAATTTCAACCCTCTACTCCTGTCTTGATCTTTTGGGTGGGCAGCCTCAACCTTGAAGCTTTCTAGCACCTGCCAACCATCAATCAATTTATTAGCATCACTTTGGAGTTTCTAAGGATTTTAGGAGTTGTATGCCAAAAACTGAGGCCAAAGATCAAATATATATTTCACAATATTGTAGTCCACCCCTGGTCTTTGAACTCAGATCCCTTACATCAAAAAGACATACAACTCAAAAGGTATGGCCACATTACTAGAATTCCAGTTCATCATTAATAAATTGCTTAGTCTATCATATTGTATGAATGTCTGCTAGACTGAGGCCACTCAGGTGCAGGCCTGAGTTCAATCTTCTCAGCTTCCGAAAGCAGATGTGGTCTCCACAAACCTATAGCTTCACCCATTTTCAGACATCTGGTATAGTTCAGTTAAGAGACAATGTCTTCTCTAGCTCTGAATCTCCTTCTAGGTGTTAAGTAATATTAGGTTTCTCGCAATTTGTAACCCATTCATTTATTCCATAACCTTCCATTTACTCTTTCTCCTTTTTTTCTGTTGATGTCCAAACTTTTTTCACCTTTGGAAGGGATGTTAGAATCATCACTGTGCTGGTCTAGATTGCAGGCAGCAATACTAGTGGGTAGCAAGTGCTTCCCCAGCAGTTAATTTCAACACTTACTTAGGGTATGGTTACATAGGTCAGAACTATAGGGCCATTTTTAACACCAGACAATATAGCTGCATTCACTGTTAACTCAAATTCTGCCAGATTGTAAAGGCACACCCACCCCCATCAGGCACTTAAGAATTCTGGCAGAAGGTTCTTTTGTGTGTGTGTGTGTGTGTTTGTTTGTTTGCTTTTTCTTTTAGAAATCATTCTTGTTTCCAGCACTTGTAGTTGCAGCCCTGGACCTAGGACCACTGCACCAAGTAGGGAAAGGAGAAATAAAGTTGAGGTGATGTGGGAAGAAAGAAAAGAAGCATAATCATATAATCATTATATTGGCTTACTCCTCCTTTGGCAAGAATCACATAGCCATACCGTATCCTTCCCCAACCCTCTTTCCCAGATCAACCAGAAAAACTGAGGAAAATCTAGTGAGGACACTACTTTAGTCCGACTCATGTTGAGTATTAGCACACGTCTATGAAGACGTGTAAGCCAACCCTTCATGCTTTCTTTCATCTCACCCTGTTTTTGACAACCAACGTTTTAATGTCCATTCCATTTTTCCATTAAATTTTCTCTGAGGAGGATATATCTTTGCTTATTGTTGAAAATTATGGGCTGTACAGTATGTTTCTTGGTCTGAAGAAATGAAAGTCAGATGTAAAAATATGTATATTTTGGTGTGTGTGTGTGTGTGCATGTGTGCATGTGTTTGTATGTGTGCATGTGTGCATATGCGTGTATGTGTGTGTTGTAACAGCACTCAGGGCATTTGCATCTCTCATAGGACAAGCAAAACCCAGTCCATCGTCAGTGTGTATTCCTGCCAAGACCCATTTGTATCTTCCCAGAGATACCAGCATCTGTCTCACTTGCAAGCTATGTTCAGGACTTCCCACCAGGGAATCTGCCCCATATCTGTCAGCACCCTGTCTCTCTTGCTGGCACACAAAACCATTCTTATTGACATTATGTGCCTGAGAAGGTATAAAAGGAGCCTGACCAGATTCAGCACTCCTGTATCCACTCATTTCATGGACCAATTGGCTCTCAGGAGAACACCCCGGGATATTTGCTTGTCAATTCCAGTCTCCTTCCACACCTGACAAAGGATTCTTCTGATGGCCATCAACATGTTCTACTTAATGTGAGCTCAAATTTCCATAGGGCTGTGCCCTAATGTGGACATCCTTTTAATAATCCAGGTTTCTATTGCCCTCCTCCCTGACCATATGGCCGGGCCATTAGCCACCATGCACAAGTCAGTAAAAACTCACATAGGAGGTTCAACCACCATTCAATTTTTCCATCACTGATGGAAAAACAACATGTAATTCAGCCCACAAACTGATTTATTTTTACTTCCTTTAGTCAAAGTAGCAGCCTTTCAAACAGGATATTGTCCATTTACCTTTGAACCACCATCTATAAACCAAGCAACTCTTTGTTGGTCTGTTGAGAGCCATTTATAGGGCACTTTCCCATTGTCAATTCCCAGCAGCTCCTCACACGGTTCCAGAATCAGCCCCAGTGGAAAAGAGGCTCCCTGCTTGTGAGTATCCTCTCCCTGCCTTCTCCAGGGAGCATGACCCTGTATAAACCATTTCCATTTTACTATGGAACTCTTCTGGGAACTGCTACACCATTAGAGTGTTCCCTGACACCACTTAAGATAGCGCAGGTATTTCAGGTGTCAAGATCATTTTACATCCTTCGGTCACATGGATAGCTTTATTTAACATTCCATAGAAAGGCAGGAAATGCCCCTCAAGTGAAAAATTTCTAGTCCCAAGTCCACATAGTTGTTGCTGGGAGAAGTTCATGAGTTTTTGCCATGAGCCCCAGGAAATGCTCTACAGAGGGCTAGAAAATGAAGGATTTGTCCCTCCCAGCATTCCAGCTTCTACTCTACACGATGTGTGCTTGGGCAATCTTACTGGTTCCCACTGGGGATTTTCAATTAATATTGGTTGAAGGGTGGATTTATATACCTTCTGTTTTACAGAACTAG
Source organism: Theropithecus gelada (assembly GCF_003255815.1). Lineage (NCBI taxonomy): Eukaryota > Metazoa > Chordata > Mammalia > Primates > Cercopithecidae > Theropithecus > Theropithecus gelada. The sequence goes on from NC_037676.1 coordinate 115,355,251, forward strand.
GTAGGGGGATATCAGTTATATACAATACTTATTCTCCTGAATATGAGATTCTGTCTGTGAGGTGGGTGGGGAGCTATTAGCAGGAGCCCCTTTCACTTTGGTGGGAGTTTTTGCTTTTTGTTTTGTTTTGTTTTGTTTTGTTTCCTTTTTCACCCAGTAAATTCCATTCCCCTCACCTTTCAATGTGTCTGCTTTCCTAATCCTTCCTGGTCGTGTGACAGGAATCCAGTTTCAGCTGAACTAAGGAGCAAAGTTCTACATCAAGGGGACTGCTACCCTGAGATCACCACTGGAGTAAAGTTTACGTGGAGTCACTGTCACCTCATCACCAACCTCTGAACAGTGAAAAGACACTGGAAAAAAAATCATCTAAAATTGTAATTCAAGGATAAAGGAGTTGTAACAAGAGATGACAAATATTACCACTCTGTTTTATTAACCTAAAGCTGGAAAATACTGGAAACTCCTGTAGTTAAATTGCAACACTGATAACAAAATCAACAGGCAGAGTCTGCAGGAAAATTGTGTGCATAAATATTGTGTTTCATTTTTATATGAGTGTACATGTTTGACTCACATTGACAAGAGAGTCTCAGAAATGTGGTTGAGTTTTGCCTTTTGTTTTTCTCTAATATTTTAAAAAAGAGAGAGTGAAATGGAGATTAATAGAATTTATTCAATCATCCCACTGAATATGTAGGTAACTCCCCTTCATCCTATTTCAGTTTAAAGGTTAACTACCTTTAAACACCCCTACATAATTCTTCTGTGTCCATAAAAGGAAGTCCAATTTCTCACCTGATGATCATGATCCTACACAATCCTACCCCTTTATACTTCTCCTAAATTGCCTTACATTTGCCTAGTCACATGCTCTATTTCTGTCAAATATTCACTGCCTCTCAATATATGTTTTATGTATTCTTGCTTCACAGGTTTGCTTACACTATTTGAAATATCTTCACATTTTTTCTTTGCCTATCCAGATATTTCCATTCTTCAATATCTAAACCAATTCCCACCTTCTCCATAAAGCCTTTCCAAACTCTTCAGTCCATGTTCATTACCTCCACACAGGAAGCAATAGTTTTTATTTTCTATTATATTTATTGACCACTTGTTCAAAAGTCTTTAGACATATCATTTTGCCTTTTATTGTTTCTTTTGAATTCTACATGTTTCTTTGATTTGTAAGTGCTCTGTCTACTCAATTGACTTGTGACCATCAGCAAGTCAGATATTATACTTTTAAGGTGCATCTTTTAAAATGCTAACTCTTCAACTCAGATATACTAAGCTCTTGATATTTATTTGGCTAAAGAATTATTTTAATTCAAAGAAAAATTGGGGCGATAGGAAAATATAAGAAATCTCAAATTATTTCAAATCTCTTTGGAAACCAATCCCCTTGGGGGGAAAAAATTGAATTCTGGATTGAAGCCAGGTACAATAATCCTTATACCAGCAGTAATAGTGGGCAATTGGGAACCACGGCCATAAGAGTTTCCTGGATGACAAGGAGTACAATAAATCTTGATTATTTTGCCCTTCAAGAGTAATGCTCAACCTTTCCTCCCTACAGGGATAATTCTAAAAGTATGGGAGAAAATTAAAAACAAGTAAAAGGGCTTGTTCCAGTTGGTTTGCCTTGTTGCAGTTGACCTTATCATTAGACAATGAAATATAGTGATAAGTCTTGGAGATGCGGGCTCTTTTTTGGTTCCATATGAACTTTAAAGCAGTTTTTTCCAATTCTGTGAAGAAACTCATTGGTAGCTTGATGGGGATGGCATTGAATCTATAAATTACCTTGGGCAGTATGGCCATTTTCACGATATTGATTCTTCCTATCCATGAGCATGGTATGTTCTTCCATTTGTTTGTGTCCTCTTTTATTTCACTGAGCAGTGGTTTGTAGTTCTCCTTGAAGAGGTCCTTTACATCCCTTGTCAGTTGGATTCCTAGGTATTTTATTCTCTTTGAAGCAATTGTGAATGGAAGTTCATTCCTGATTTGGCTCTCTGTTTGTCTGTTACTGGTGTATAAGAATGCTTGTGATTTTTGCACATTAATTTTGTATCCTGAGACTTTGCTGAAGTTGCTTATCAGCTTAAGGAGATTTTGGGCTGAGACAATGGGGTTTTCTAAATATACAATCATGTCATCTGCAAACAGGGACAATTTGACTTCTTCTTTTCCTAACTGAATACCCTTGATTTCTTTCTCTTGCCTGATTGCCCTAGCCAGAACTTCCAACACTATGTTGAATAGGAGTGGTGAGAGAGGGCATCCCTGTCGTGTGCCAGTTTTCAAAGGGAATTTTTCCAGTTTTTGCCCATTCAGTATGATATTGGCTCTGGGTTTGGAACAGAACAGAGTCCTCAGAAATAATACCACACATCTACAGCCATCTGATCTTTGACAAACCTGAGAGAAACAAGAAATGGGGAAAAGATTCCCTATTTAATAAATGGTGCTGGGAAAATTGGCTAGCCATAAGTAGAAAGCTGAAACTGGATCCTTTCCTTACTCCTTATACGAAAATTAATTCAAGATGGATTAGAGATTTAAATGTCAGACCTAATACCATAAAAATCCTAGAGGAAAACCTAGGTAGTACCATTCAGGACATAGGCATGGGCAAAGACTTCATGTCTAAAACACCAAAAGCAACGGCAGCAATAGCCAAAATTGACAAATGGGATCTCATTAAACTAAAGAGCTTCTGCACAGCAAAAGAAACTACCATCAGAGTGAACAGGCAACCTACAGAATGGGAGAAAATTTTTGCAATCTACTCATCTGACAAAGGGCTAATATCCAGAACCTACGAAGAACTCAAACAAATTTACAAGAAAAAAACAAACAACCCCATCAAAAAGTGGGCAAAGGATATGAACAGACATTTCTCAAAAGAAGACATTCATACAGCCAACAAACACATGAAAAAATGCTCATCATCACTGGCCATCAGAGAAATGCAAATCAAAACCACAATGAGATACCATCTCACACCAGTTAGAATGGCGATCATTAAAAAGTCAGGAAACAACAGGTGCTGGAGAGGATGTGGAGAAATAGGAACACTTTTACACTGTTGGTGGGATTGTAAACTAGTTCAACCATTATGGAAAACACTATGGCGATTCCTCAAGGATCTAGAACTAGATGTACCATATGACCCAGCCATCCCATTACTGGGTATATACCCAAAGGATTATAAATTATGCTGCTATAAAGACACATGCACATGTATGTTTATTGCGGCACTATTCACAATAGCAAAGACTTGGAATCAACCCAAATGTCCATCAGTGACAGATTGGATTAAGAAAATGTGGCACATATACACCATGGAATACTATGCAGCTATAAAAAAGGATGAGTTTGTGTCCTTTGTAGGGACATGGATGCAGCTGTAATCCATCATTCTTAGCAAACTATCACAAGAACAGAAAACCAAACACCGCATGTTCTCACTCATAGGTGGGAACTGAACAATGAGATCACTTGGACTCAGGAAGGGGAACATCACACACCGGGGCCTATCATGGGGAGGAGGGAGGGGGCAGGGATTGCATTGGGAGTTATACCTGATGTAAATGACGAGTTGATGGGTGCAGCACACCAACAAGGCACAAGTATACATATGTAACAAACCTGCACGTTATGCACATGTACCCTAGAACTTAAAGTATAATAATAATAAATAAATTTAAAAAAAAAGAAATATAGTGATAAAAGCTCCATTAATAAAAATCAAATAAACCTGCCTTTGAATCCTATCTCTGCCATTTAACATTAGCATGTGGAAGTGAGACTACTAATACTTCAGTTTCTTTTTGGGTACCATCTTCATTACTGAGATTTATTTGGGTTATTTAAACAAATTAATAGGAACTCACTGATTTTAACTATGTCATGAGTTTCTTAATATCATCACATTCTAATCTTTATTTAATGGTCACTGGTTCATACTGAAATGGTGACCATTTGAGCATAAACTCATTTTCCTGAGAAAATATGTATTTATGAGCCTTGAGTTTATTGAATATGTCTGATTTCATTCCATTCAACTCATATTACATTTAACAATGGCAAAGGTTTCCCAATGATGCGTTTACATTGTTATTCAGTTCATTTATCATTACTGAGATCTTAACATTTAGAATGTATTTTACCTTTTTAAGCATTACACCTAGTAATCATGCTAACTAGTTTTGTTACTGGTTGTAGTTCATGATACAATACAATGAGAATTGCTTCACCAAAGCTATGAAAACCTAATTGAAACCAATTATGACAATTATCTCTCTGTTCAATTGCTTGCATTAGACTCTTTCCTCATTCTATACAGTCAGACTGCAGACAATTTTTCCTGTTGTGACCTATCCAACTGTATTTCAGGCTTTATTCAGTGAGCAAGAGCACTTCTGAATAAAATTAATAGGAATTTTGCATGGATTGAGTGAGAACTGGAGTTATTAGGATTGTAATATGAATTTAAGTGAGAATAAAGTATTATTGGACTTTCTTATTTTAATTAAGTACCAAAACACTCTTAATCAAGCAGATAATTAAATTTCAGAGGAAATGTATTGTGTGCTAATTGCCATTGATTATTAATAATATGCTTATTTATGCATGCAAACTCTATAACAGTATGTATCTCCAAACTGTTTCTGAATGACAATAACTGAGTTCTGCATAATAAACCTATTAATGAAATGGAATCTTGCAAGAAATGTCAGAAAGGAAAAATAGCTCAGACTTCAGAGCTCTTCTCTAACTTTTCCTGTTGAAAAATCAGAGCAAGTCACATGAACTCACACAGGAGAATGTCAATAATTACATACTGCTTCCTTTTTGTAATCATGTTTTGTTTTCTGGGGTAATACAGTTTGGAAATATTTTATTAAAATGTAAGAATTCATGTTCATTAAAAACATAATTAAATCTTTATTTTAACCTTTAAAATAATAAGTATTATTTTATTTTGCCATTATAAGCTTTTAGAAATGACTCTTCATGTGTTATCAATTTATAATTTTTCCTTTTATTTATTTATTTACTTATTAGGTTGGTGCAAAAGTAATTGTGCTTTCTGACATTGAAAGTAACAGCAAAAAACACAATTACTTTTGCACTAACCTAATGATATTAGCTAATGGTCACTTATTTATTAATCATCTACTGAATGCTAAAAATTGGTCTTCAAAGATAAAACATTGAACAGTATATACTCCTTTTCTCACTGCGCCTGCCAGGTAAACTTGTCAGCAGATGGTGGAGAGGAAATCTAGATAATAAATACAATAAGACATGTAATATTTACTGCTGTATTTTTAGATAATAATAAATGTTAAAGAGAAATATAAAGTAAGGAAGGGTCATGGAAAGTCTGATAAAACATTTCAAGAAACAGGAACTGTGAATGCAAACACTTTGAAGCACAGAATGCATGGAGCATTGATGGAATGGCAAGAGTCCATTTGGGGTGGAATGGAATGACTGAGGGAGAGACTGAGATGAAATGAAAACAGAGTACCAAAACAAAGCCAGAGGGTTAGACTTTGAAGCCATTGTATCTTCTCAACTCGTTTAATTGATTCTACTTCTGCCTCTTAAAGCATATGTATATGACGATGTTTTTAGCATTATAAATTATTTCCTTACAATGGAAAAGAAAGATTTACTCTGGTTTTTTTTTTTTTTTTTTTAAATCATCATCCCAAACTATGATCCACCCCTCTGACTTCCTCTTCCTAGGATTTTTGTTGAAACAGTGAATGTTAACATTACAACTTCGTAAATGCTATTATTAGCAAAGGTATTCATTGTTATTAATACTTTCATTTTCTGAATGTTTGTTTTCCGTGACATTAACAATTTCCTGTCTTTTATTTTTCATTTATTTCATACTGAGTGTAACCACAACTTTAAATTCTGCCAGTTGTTTGAATCTCTTTCTAATACATTTAAATGTATTAGTCATTCAACTTCAACTCCTTAAAGAAAGATTTTCAGAGCACTTTAATCTTCTCCATCTGGACATTTGTTTCTATTACCAGAGAGTGTTCTTGATATTCCATTCAACTTTCTTCTTAGTTGGATATTTTCTTCTCTATATTTTTCAATGTTCTCTTTCTTTGTTACAGAGAAACAGCAGTAACTTCCAGAGAATGGGTGTTTAAGAGATAAATAATGCGTGTCTGTATAGATCTTCATACCATTCTCAAATTCCATGATAGTTTCTATGGGTATAGAAATGTTTTTCAACTTTTATGCTGGATTCAGAGGGTAAATGTGCAGGTTTGTTATATGGGCATACTGTGTGATACTGTTGTTTGGGGTACAGTGATTCTATCACCCAGGTGCTGAGCACAATACCCAATAGGCAGTTTTTCGGCCCACATCCTCCCTCTTTCCTTCCCAGGTCCAGAAGTCCTCAGTGTCTATTATTTCCATCTTTATATCCATGTCTATTCAGTGTGTAGCTCCCAATTATAAATGAGAACACGTGATGTTGGGTTTTCTTTTCATATGTTAATTTGTTTAGGATAATGGTCTCCAGCTTCATTTCCATGTTGTTGCAAAACAAACAAACAAACCAACAAACAAAAAAAACAAAAAACAAAAAACAAATATGATTTAATTCATTTTATGGCTGCATATTAGTCCATGGTGTATATGTATCACACTTTCTTTATTGAGTCTGGTGTTGATGGGCACCTAGGTTGATCCCATGTTTTTCCCATTGTGAATAGTACTTCAATGAACATGTGATTGCATGTGCTTTTTGGTATACTGATTTCTTATCCTTTGAATATATACCCAGTAATAAGATTGCTGGGTCACAGCCATCCCATTACTGGGTATATACCCAAAGGATTATAAATCATGCTGCTATAAAGACACATGCACACATATGTTTATTACGGCACTATTCACAATAGCAAAGACTTGGAATCAACCCAAATGTCCATCAGTGACAGACTGGATTAAGAAAATGTGGCACATATACACCATGGAATACTATGCAGCCATAAAAAAGGATGAGTTTGTGTCCTTTGTAGGGACATGGATGCAGCTGGAAACCATCATTCTTAGCAAACTATCACAAGAACAGAAAACCAAACACCGCATGTTCTCACTCATAGGTGGGAACTGAACAATGAGATCACTTGGACTCGGGAAGGGGAACATCACACACCGGGGCCTATCATGGGGAAGGGGGAGGGGGGAGGGATTGCATTGGGAGTTATACCTGATGTAAATGACGAGTTGATGGGTGCTGACGAGTTGATGGGTGCAGCACAGCAACATGGCACAAGTATACATATGTAACAAACCTGCACGTTATGCACATGTATCCTAGAACTTAAAGTATAATAATAATAATAAATAAATTTAAAAAAAAAAAGATTGCTGGGTCAAATGGTAGTTCTAAGTTATTTGAGAATTCTCCAAAATACTTTCCATAGTGGCTGATCTAGTTTGCATTCCCTCCAATGTATGTGTTCCCTTTTTCTCCACAGTCTTGCCAGTATCTGTTATTTCTTGACTTTTTAATAATTGTCATTCTGACTGGTGTAAGATGGTATCTCATTGTGGTTTTGTTTTGCATTTCTTTGATGATTAGTGATGATGAGCATTTTTTCTTGCTTGTTTGACACTTTTCTATCTTCTTTTGAGAAGTGTCTGTGTATTTTGCCTATTTTAATTGGATTATTATTATTATTTGCTTGTTGGTGTGTTTAATTTCCTGAGAGGTTCGGATATTCAATTTTTTTCATATTCATAATTTGGAAATCATGTACATTATGATTTGGAAGGCAAGGCTCTGTGCTAATGTTGATGTTTTGAAAATCAAAGTCATTCTGAATTCTGGCACTTTGAATTTGAGCTACTTATTTCTATTGCTAAAAATCTATGTATCTTCTTACAATTCACAGGTTTTTTTAATATATCTATTTGACAATTAAGACATTATTTTCCTAAATTGTTCTAGATACTTGCTGGGCTTAGAACCCTTTGAATTTTCTTTCAATATGAAATTTCCTTTCAATATGGAAATTCTTGTCCTCTGCTTTATAAAAAAAGTTATTTAGTGACTTTCTCCCCTTAATGTTACTAATTTATCTTTCAAAAATGCCTATTATTTGAAGACTTTTCTAGACTTAAATGACTACTGCTGCTACTACCACTTTTTCTCTCATTTCTGTTTCCTATATCTCTGACATTTTTCTCTCCCTTATGGAAGTTTTCTTTAATGTTACATGTAAACCCTATTGAGTATTTCGTGTATATATATATATATTTTTATATCCAAGAGGTTTCTTTTGTTCTTATTTCTATAGAAAATTGTGTTCAAGTTTTATATATTTTATTTTATTATTTATTTATTTATTTATTTTTTGAGACGGAGTCCCTCTCTGTCGCCCAGGCTGGAGTGCAGTGGCCGGATCTCTGCTCACTGCAAGCTCCGCCTCCCGGGTTTACGCCATTCTCCTGCCTCAGCCTCCCGAATAGCTGGGACTACAGGCGCCCGCCACCTCGCCCGGCTAGTTTTTTTGTATTTTTTAGTAGAGACGGGGTTTCACCATGTTAGCCAGGATGGTCTCCATCTCCTGACCTCGTGATCCGCCCGTCTCGGCCTCCCAAATTGCTGGGATTACAGGCTTGAGCCACCGCGCCCGGCCTTATATATTTTAGAGAACAATTACATTAGGTTTGTTTGTTCATTTTAGAAGTTTTCTTCTGTTCTTATAGTCCTCCTTTTTCTTTCAAATTTTTCGATTCTATTTGTTTTGGACTTTAGCTTCTATGCTAGATAATTTCTTCAGAAGTCAGATGATTTTTGTTTGCTATTTATAAGTAGTTAAGTAAAACGCTGAATAAATGTTCTGAGTACAAGTGTGGTGTTTGATACATTTGTACTTTACTGTGTAGTGATTGTCTTTATTGTTTTGTTAAGAGACCCATTATAACAGCATTTCTTTCCTATTGAACTGCTTATACTCTTAAGTAAAATAATTCTCAATCACCTGCTTAGAGAATACAGACCTAGCTGCAACTTTCTGAGTTAAGTAGTGAAAAATGTGTGTGGATCATGTGTCAGTATTTTGCATGGAAACACTCACTTATTCCATCTTATATTTGTATTGTGCCTCTCTTTTCAATTGTATCTGAAACCCACTATTCAGAGACTGTTTTACCCCATTCAGAGACAAGACCTCCAATATTTAACTGAGATAGAAAACGGGAAGTTGCCTAGCTGCATGTTTTTGGTCCTCTTATTGCTTCTTAATTGAATTTTGAAGCTATCTTCCTGCTTTAAGCATGACTTTTACTGCCTCTTTTAGAGGTTCTTAATGCCACCAATTCATTAGACTTCCGGGAATTCTGAGATATAAATTGGATTGCTTCTTAGATTTTCCTACTAGTGACTTAAGATTCAACCTTCCAGTGACTTCTATGTCTGTTACTACTGCTTCATCTGATTACCAGCTTCCAAAGTATTGTTTGTTTGATTTTAATTCTCTCCCATTATCTGTATTCTTATGCATTTATGCCATTTTAAAAAGAATTTAATGTTTGAGATGGGTTTCAGGAGAGAGTAATAGACCATGAGTTTCCTCTTTTATCTAAACACAAAATTCCATATCTATTATTTACACATTCATTGGAAATTGCATAAATGAACTATGATGTGGACATCACATTAAGTATATTGTGCAGCAGGTTACCGACTTTAAAACCCTTCTTCAATCTATAAGAATTATTTCTTGTAACGTATTTCTTGTGACATATTTCTTGTGACATATGCAATCTTGTTTATCAATAAGTATGAAATAATTATAAAAGTACACACAGATGATATTTTAGAAGATTCGGAGTTATTATTTAGCAAATGTATTGGATATGCCTGCAAATAAGACTCATTTTGATTTAAATTAACTTCAGTGTACACAGAGTTTCATCTTATATGACTAAACAATATAAAGCAACATGAACATTGTAGAATTGAAGGTCTTAATTTCCGTAAGTGGAAAAAAATATAAAACTTTATGGAATCAGGAACCAATTGTCTTTGGGGGAAAAAAACCTATACCAAAATATAACATTATTTTAAACACGTTCACATCTGCAGGTGTTTAATGTGATGAAACAGTAAGGGACACTGCCATGCTGCCTTTGAGTTATTATACTAAAAACTTAATTACTCTATAATTATGGACAAAACTACATAATGAAATATACAAGATGCATTGCTATAATATGTAACTAAATGTAGTTGTCAGTAATGCTATATATTTCTGAAATGATTGATCAATTGATTTGTTCCAATTGTTAATATAACATACAGAGTGTACTCAACAAACAAGTAAGTGAAGTTAAAAAAGAGAGGAGAAAGGAATGAATAACTAGAGCACAGAGGATTTTTAGAGCAGTAAAACCTATTTTATATGAAACTATGATGGTAGATATATATTGTATATTTGTCAAAAGCGGGAGAATGTACAAAACCAAGAGTAAACTCTAAGGTAAACTATAGGCTTTGAATGATAATGATTTGTCAATGTAAATTGACCAATAGCAACAAATGTATCATTCTGACTTAGGATGCTAATCCTGGGGGAACATGTGAGTGGCGGAAGGAGATGAAAACTTTCTGTATTTTCTGCTCAATTTTGCTATGAAACAAAAATTGCCTAAAAAGTAAAGTTTTTTAAATTTTTCAAAAAAAAAAAAAAAAAACCCAAACATAATAGTTAATATTGATGCAGTAAATTTTAATAGGCCTCCATAATCTTAACCCTGTTATAATCTTTCACAGGGGCCTATACATAGCTTATAAACAAGTAACTCTCACATTGTTTAACTGAGTCAAGAAAGATATTTACTATATATTTCGTTAAAGTCTTGGCAACTTACTACATATTTCATTAAACTGTTGGCATAGGTTATAGAACCTTCCTCCATCTTCAGTTGCCCCGATCTCTTCCATCTACTTCTCTTACACTGTTCTAGTCCCCACACTTAATTACAGGTCATTCATTGTGCCTTTTGATCAAGAGATGAAAGACATTTAATGGTTGTCCTTATATTGTCATTTATATCTGCAAAAGCAAGTTATTGAACTACTTTTTTCCTTTCTTTCTTATAAAAACACTCAATACTGAAAACAATTTCCCATGACACTGCCCATTACCCTATTCCAAGCTCTTTTTTTTCCAAGCTTCAGGTGCTTGTTAACGACCTTTGTATTTCAGGAAATATATGTGATGTTGAAATCTCTGGAACAGAAGCAGACTATTGAAAGAGCTGAGATCTAGAACCCTTGGTATTATAAGTCAGAAAAAAAAGGTGTTTTGAAACTGAGCCTTCAAATGGAATTGGAAGGGTAGGAAAAATAATCATCTCTGTGATGATTATGATTTTCTTTATTGAGTAGGAATGTCAGAGAAAATACAAGTCCAGTTAAACGTGAATTTCAGATAAGTAAATATTTAATATAAGTATATCTCAAATATTGCAGGAATGTTCTGTATTTTTATTTGCTAAATCTGGCAACTCTAATTTTAGGGATTCTGGATAAATGAAAGAGGAGGGTTCTCTAATGTACATTAGACTGCATTTCTCACCATCACGATGAGAAAGAACCTAACAGTGAGTAAAAGTTAAATAAATATATAGATAGATACTTAACTACTGTTCCGATCTATAACTACATCTCTATCTATTTAACTTTTACTCAAATATATATATTTAATATTCACATCATATATATATACACACACACACGTGCATATATAGTGCTCAGTGTTAAGGGTTTTAGAACAAATCCATGTCGACCTCTTTGCCTTCACTTCCTCTCAGAGGATAAGTTGTACATCCTTCTCATACAGATAATAGAGGACAACTTATGTTATGAGGAAAGGTGTCATCCTTGCCAAATACTTTCAGTTAATTTATTAGGAAATGTCATTCTCTAATAAATATTGGGGGAAACTTCAGTCCCTTTCTCACTCCATGAGATACTTATCTAATTATTCTCTTTCATGATAGTTTCTTTTTGTCTTTTCTCTCTTGAGTTATTCGCTACTTGTCTGCAAATGTTTTTTGGACTCCTCTTATTTTTTTATTTTTATAGAGTCATGGGGCCTTGAAAAAGAAAAAAAAATCATTCTACTGGAAAACTCTGAAAAAATATATTTTATTTGGCTCTTTAATTATCATAAAAGCTCACTTGGTGAAGATGGAACGAAAGACTATTCAGAAGAAGGAACATTTCGCAAAGACAGAGGTATGAATACACAAGACTTATTTGGGAAAGGTTGGCAGATTGGGGTGAACAGACTTTAGAAGATACTGTCCTTCTAATGGACAAATGGACACAAAGTTTTAAAGACATTTTGGGGCCGGATTGTAAAGAACCTTGTAAACATTGTTGATTACCTTAGATTTTAGCCCACAGTCAGAGGAGCACATGAAACATTTTCACAAAAGTTAAAGAGCATGATGAGGATTTTATTTTTTAAATGTGGTTATAAAAAGAGAATCAAGGCTGAATTGGAACAGAGAGCAGGAGAAGACTAGAGACGACAGAAGAAAACTTCTTCAACTAGAGAAAAAAAAAGTCTTGAACAAGTGGTAAACTAATTATTTTGTATCAGTCAATTAAAGTCGCTTTCACACTTAGGAATTTATCATGGTGTTTTATTTCCCATTGACAAAAGACTGAAATCTTCCTGGCATTAATGACACCTATGATTTAAATTCACTTTTCTCATATAACAATTTCTTACTCTACTGGTTTGTCTAAGTGTGTTCTTAAAACTTGTAGTAAAGTGATTTTAAAAGGATCTCAAGCCCTGACGTTCTGTTTGTGCAACCTCAGATAAGTACTTAACCCCTCTGTGGAACAATTTTCTTACTTGTTTTATTTAAGCATGGTTTATGTCTACTTTGTCCATTATTGTATTTCAGCCCAGAGTATATGACATAAAAAGTGCTCAATAAACATTCACTGATTAAATAGAGTGATAATATCATCTGCCTCATATATAGGCTGAGCATTACTAATCCAAAAACCTGAAATTCAAACATTCTTCAAAACCCAGGACACTGTGAATGTAGACAAGATGCTACAAGTGGAAAATTCCATGTCTAACCTCATGTGATGTGTCACAGTCAAAACTTTGTTTCACGTACAAAATAATTGAAAATACTGTATAGAATTGTCTTCAGGCTACATATATATAATGTACATATAAAAAACATAAATTTCATGTTTAGGCTTGGGCCACACCACCAAGACATTTCATTATGTTATGCAAATACTCCAAAAAACAATCCAAAACAGTTCTGTACTAGACAGTGGTCCTATGGGGATGGAATCGATGAATGCAGGGGTTAAGCATCTGTGAAGAAGTAAGCAATGTTAAAACGTTAGCCTGGTTATTATTTGGTGCCAAATCTTATATGTATATATTATTATTACTGTAATGCTGTTGGGTCTACTTATCAAAGTAATGTATACTTACTGTAGAAAATATTCAAATTATAGTAAATTACAAACAAGGAGACATTATTATGCCATGCAGAGATAATAAGCAGGATGTGCTTATCTCCAAGCTTTTTCTATAGAAAATACATATTTTGGCCGGGCGCGGTGGCTCAAGCCTGTAATCCCAGCACTTTGGGAGGCCGAGGCGGGTGGATCACAAGGTCAGGAGATCGAGACTATCCTGGCTAACATGGTGAAACCCCGTCTCTACTAAAAATACAAAAAACTAGCCGGGCGCGGTAGCGGGCGCCTGTAGTCCCAGCTACTTGGGAGGCTGAGGCGGGAGAATGGCGTGAACCCGGGGGGCGGAGCTTGCAGTGAGCCGAGATCGCGCCACTGCACTCCAGCCTGGGAGACACAGTGAGACTCCGTCTCAAAAAAAAAAAAAAAAAAAAAAAAAAAGAAAATACGTATTTTAAAAAGATCACATAACAGAATATTTTATACATCATTTTTCTATCAGTAACAATTGTAAACATCATATAACTATTTTATGACATAATCTTAATAGTTCGAAATAATTTATCTTATATATTCAACAATGTCTCTAATTATCTGTTTATTAGATAGCATTATATTGTTCTAGGTGGACAGAACTAAATGGAGAGAATGTTTTTTATATAAAATTCTATTTACTGAACAAAATGCTTACCATAAGAGGACTCAGCATTGGTGTCATATAACTAACTATATTTGGTAAGCATATATAATCTTTATAAACATATAAAATAGTAAAAATAAACCAATTAATGTTGTAATAATCAGTACATGAATACTTCTTTATTTCTGTAATACATCTAAAAAGATTAATACAAACTTCAAGTTATTGTGCAGTGGTTATCCTTGTGGAATTCGAGTTGATACCAAAATTGATTCCTATTCTAGCTTTGCTTTTTATTAGTTTGGGTGACCTTCAGCAAGCTCCTTCATGTTCATCAGCTCCAGTTTTTGTATGTGTAAACTGGAGATAACCACATATGGATTACTTAATATCATAATCACTCTGTATATATGCCATTATTTTATTAAATTTAGTATATATATGTTGTATATACATACTATATATGTGATGTATTACCCGTGTGGAATTGGAGTTGAGACCAAAATTGATTCATATACTTGCTTTGCTATTTATTCGCTTGGAGCTATTTATTAGCTCCAATTTTTGGAACCGATGAACATACACAAACTTAATTGACAAAGAATGTCACTAACCACCATTTTAAAATATCCTTTCTTTTCCTTCCACTTCATACACTAACTCAGAAGGGTTGTGTTTGTTTTTGTTTTGTTTTCTTAAAAGAAGTCCATAATTACATTTTAACTTAGTATTAAAATTTTTTTGGACAGACGGAATGGTCATTTACTTTGCAATGCTAGACATTAATATGACTTAATCATTACTCCCTTAAAGAAGTAGAGAAAGTGTTAACAATAGTAGCCTTATTGAAGCTCTCTGCCGACCATTTCGGAAACTGCAGCCCATTTTCCTCTTCTCCATTTAATATAATTAATACCTTGTTTTCATTTGGAAAATGTGCAGGATTATCAAAATCCCCACAATAATTAAACAGAGCCAACGTGAGAGATATTGTAAACTGAAATTACTTAAGGAGACAAATCAAATATTTAATTTCCTGCTTGAAATAAATTATTTCTCTCTAATTTCAATTTCCAATAGATGTTAAGTGTTAATTATCACTCTTATTATGCTAATTGGAAACAAATTGTACTTTCATGATGGTATTAGCTTAAAGTATATACATTTAAAATTAAACATACATTTAAGTGTATATAATTTCAAATATATTTATAGTATATATTTGCAACTGAAAACAGCAGCATCTTGAAGACAGTTCATTTATATTTTCTTTATCTGTATAGCTTCTTAACAAAATGCCAATGACTAAAAGACTGGAACTCATAAATAAGTTAATATTTTCAACAATTCTCAAGGGCAACAATTGTGTGCAAGCCTGTGTAAAACTTAGTTTTCAAATTCTTAAGCAAAAATTATTATCAGAGTGGTATGGTTAACAAGCAAAATATTTTGGTTAACAGTCTTTATTCATCATTGAGAATAACTGGTACCAAATGGATTATTGTTGATCTGTCCGCATTTTTAGATTGCCATGACTATTTTTAAATAAGATGGCTTCTAGTATACAATATGATCTGGGAGGGATAATATTATAAGCTCTATTTAATAACACCTTAAGTTTAAAAACTGCCTTTTTTTTTTTAACTAATACATTTTAGGAGAGATTGTCCTGACACAAGATATGAACACATCTACTCAATAGGTTGAAAGGGCATTTTTAGCTGCCCATTTTCATGGAGGATGGGAAAATAGAAGCCCAAAGACACTGAGCAACCTGCTCAAAGTCACAACATTAATTAATCATGGATGTATATTTTTATGTGAGGTGAATGATTTTTTTCCCATTACACTATCCTGCATCTCATTACTATGGAAATCATAATTTCCATAGCCTTCCAAAGTTCTTGGGAAATGGAATACATTAAAAAATGACTTATTAGAGGTTAGGAAAAAGGATAGAAGTATCTGGAGCTAAAGACACTGCTTTCCATTGCTGGAGCTGCTCTTCCAGGTGGATGGCCTTGATTATTAACATGAGTAATGAGAATAGTGTTTGATTCTATGCTCACAACTCTCACAATTATCTCCAGCTCAAATCTCATCTGTGCTTCAGATTTATATACCCAAATGCCTGTTTAACATCTCCATTTAGATGCCTCATGGGAGTCTCAAATTTCACATGTCCAAAATGGGCTTCATGCTTTTCTTCCCAGTTTTTGCCATCTTTAGTAAACAGCAGCACTTTACCAATTGTTGAAAGGAGAAAGTTGGGAATTGTCCTTATTTCTGTGACTCCCCTTATTCTTTTTTTTTTTTTCTGATTCATCTGTGGATTATACCATATCTACTCCCAAACTATATTGCACATTTGCACCCTTCTATCAATCTCCATTGCCACCACCTTATTTCAAACCAACCAAGTCTCTCACTAAGATGCTGCAATATGCCCCTACTTGGAATATCTATTTCTATTTTCGCCTCCTTGTAATCCATTAGACTACACAGCAAGAGTGACAGTCTTAAAAGGTAAATCATAACATGTCACTCCCAGTTTAAATGTTTCAACTGATTCTCATTTTGTTTATAATATCATCCATGGATGAAAATGTCTAGGTGTCCTGGCTTAGTGCACACTATACTACAGCTAAAGAGGCCTCTTTTCAGTTCCTTGAAACAAAGCAAGTCTATTTCATTTATTTATTTATTTATTATTTTTATTATACTTTAAGTTCCGGGTTACATGTGCAGAACCAGCTGGAAGAAGGCAGTAAGTGTAGAAATACATTTGCTTCATAATGAAATGAAGATGAAACAAATCTATTTCTACACTTGCTCCCTTCTTCCAGTTTTATCTTAAATGCCACTGCCTCAAACAGCCTTTTTTTTTTAATCTCCAGTTTTTAATAGCATTTATGCAAAATAATTACTGAACATGACATTTGCTTCTTTATTATTTATGAAGAACAAAAATCTCTTCTGTGTAGAGATTATAACTATTTTGTTCATTAATCATTCCTAGTATATTGTGCAATCTGTGGTATCTAGAAAGTGCTAAGTAAGCGCTAGTTGAATTAATTAATTAGGTTGAAGTAGAAAACTCACCAGGAAGCAAGATCCAGTTGAAAGGGCCTCTCCAGACTGTTTGCATCTCTCTCAGAACTCTTTGTAGAGAAAACTTCATGTGAAAGATCTCCTTGTATTATTTTAAACTAGATCTCATTGCATAGGTTTACCCATGGATTAAAATCTTTTCCTATGGTCATAACTCTGCTAAAAGGATTCTAAAATGCTAAAAACAATTCCTCATTTCAAAGCTGTGTTTTGTAGATATTTATTTTATGAACCATTGCTAGCATCATTTCAACAAAGCAGTGAAGTTCATTGAGAGTATAGTTTCCTGTATTTTATAATAGATGTTCTCATCTATTATAAAAGTTCAAAATCCTCAAGTGGCTTACTGTCAAAGGTTAATTGAAATTAGTAATAACGCATTTCAAAATTATGATTGAACCTCTACTCCACCAGTCTTTTCCACTCCTTATGTGAGTCAGAATGATGTAAATCAACATTAGAACTTGAGTTAAATAATAAATTATTTGACAGCTGTTTATTAGTTTGATTTTTGTTTTTGATAAGGATACTATACACTATCAGGAAATACATCATAAAATACAAAACTTGTGCATTATTCATTAATCTAAAAACAATGAAACTTGAATTTTTAATGAATTACATGATATGATAATGTTTTAAAGGTAGCCCTGCTTTTCAACTTTGGCTATTATTACAACCTGAGCATTGTGCAAAAAGACAGCATGTAACTTTTGAAATAAAAATTGTATGTTGATTTTTAAAAAAACCTTTCGAGCAGGACATTTATTTCTAATTTATCCCATATAAATCAGAGTATTGCATGATTCATTCAATTTATGAATGCATTTAATAATTGTATATTTATGGAAAAATCAAATATGCAATTTTTCATTTATTTTTCTCTCCAGATGAATAGGATTGTTTTTACTTTATAAAAGAAATTTCAACATAGATGTTTTGGTATTATACATCCTATAGCTATAACCCAAACTGCCACAGCTAGTATGCCACATGTTTTGTTACTAAAACAGAGCCACAAAGCTGGAGAGAAGTAAAGTAAAGCAGAAACAATGCTCTATTGATGGCGCTTTCACAAAATTGTAAATTTACTGGAATAATGCCAAATCGTAACACTTGACTTCATATTCATTCTATTGCTGTAAACCAGGGTTAGTATAAAGCAACTTTCACTGCATAATGGCTGCTGTTTTTGCTTAAAATTAATTGCGCATGTGTTTAATTATATAGCAGCTCTTGGAAGTGATTATATAAAATGTTATTTCTTCTCAGTCTTGCTTGGATCTCTCAAATTATAGTTCTCTAACTCTGAAAGCAACAATGAATTTTAATAAAGGGTAGGGTTTGCAAATTATTGTTGCCTAGCTGCTGCTGCCAGTGACTGAAGAGCCTCTTTTAAAAACTGAATGAGGTTCTATTGTCTTTGTTTACTTCCAAGTGCGAAGGAACTACAATTACTTGATTAGGCCTCCAGAGGGCACTCTGAAAAAAGACTAGATGATACTCCTCTGAAGTATCTGTGGAGATGCCACCATCTTGGAAACGCCATTGACATATGATTGTTCTAAAGCCTTTCTTTGGTATTTCCTTTTATTCTGAAAAATTTCCAAAAAGTAATATTATCTGTATTCTCAAAGCACTTGGTAAGCACTTATGTCAAGTTTGCCTAGTTTTTCCATCATTCTTAGAACCTTATATAGTTCAGGTGCACTTCTATATAAAGACTGAATTAGATGAATTATCTTTGGTTCAAACTGCCAACTCTAGCTGTATTCAACTTGGACGCAATGTAAAATAGCAACTTATCTATAGGTATAGACTTTATACTAACATGTAGTATAGATTTGAATATATAGCTCTGCAATGAAGCTGAAAGGAGAAAGTACGCTTGAAACAAATTTGAAATCAATACATTTTTCACCTGAGCAATTGTCCAAGTATTTGGCACTTTGTTAGAACAAACCTAGTATTTGACAATTTATGGAATTACAGAAGAATAAGGTTTCACTGGTGATCCAATTTACGGAGAAACCCATGTTTTTCAACTGAATTGAAAAATAAGTTCTAGAGTTCTGTATTACTGTAGGATGACTGTACTTAACAATAATACAGTAGAGAGTTTCTAGTAAATAGCTAGAAGGAGGATATTGAACATTATCATCCCCTGAAAATGATAAATGTTTGAAATGATATATATGCTAATGACCTGACTTGATCACTATACATTATATGTATTGATACATCACTATGTAGCCCATAAATGTGTACCAATATTTGTCATTTTAAAAAAAAATTTAAAATGTGTTTTTATAATGATCTCTCTATTTTATTTATTTACTTATTTCCTGAGACAGAGTCTCTGCTCTATTTCCTGGGCTGGAGTCCAGTGGTACAATCATGGCTCACTGCAGCCTCCACCATAGACCTTTTGGGCTCAGATGACCCTCTTGCCTGAGCCTCCCAAGTAGCTGGGACTACAGGCATGTGCCATCATGACCATCTAATTTTTTCTTTCTTTTTTTTTTTTTTTTTAAGAGATGGACCCCCACTTTGTTGTCCAGGCTGGTTTCGAATTCCTGGGCTCAAGTGATCTTTCGGTTTCTGCCTTCCAGAGTGCTGGAATTATACATGTGAGTCACTGCACCTGGTCAAATGTTCTGTATTTATGTTAATTTTTATCCAATATAATTAAATATATAATTGAACTATCAAATACCACTGAAGCGTTTATAGTGAAAATTTAGTTCTTAAATTCAAACCTTTCTACTTCCTCATGCTACTTATCAGTCCAGTTCCATCAAGACAAAATCTTTTAACATTTTTTGACTTTTTTATTCCAAAGGTAGTTAAACTAAACATTTGTAAATAATGTGTACAGACTTACCTTCCTTGTTTTATGTACTTTCAAACATGTACTATTAATTTTTTCTTATATAGGTGAGAGTTTCACTCTTTAACAATGTACTGTCTCCTCCTCCCCGTCCTCTTTTCATAAATATGCATCTATTTTTAGTTAAATCAATGATGGGTGTTTATGAATTGGCTCCTTCACTGGAGATTCAACTTGTGAATGAATATACATATTTCCTCTGTGGAGTAAACATATATTTCCCCCCATACTCATGCTTATTAATCACCTTATTTTTCACTTGAATAATTTTCTGTCTTAATATTTTTTCCCAAATGCTCTGCCAATTTCATCATGAAGAGGTAGATATCTTAGATTTATGTTTTTCCCTGGAAATCTCCTTTCCAAAATTTTTAACTCTGCCCCAAGCTTTTCCGGATTATCTTAAAATGTCCTATTTTATTAGAGGAAACTAGTGCCCTAGATAAATAGACTTCGCTGACACATTTCACAGGCTAAGGAAGAGCCAGAGAGTTTCATGGTATTTCCCTATATTACAGAACTCACATATCACAAATGTAATTTAGGCTTTTGGGCTCTTACTCCAGGCACTGTTCATTTTTTAACAAAATAAGGTAGATATGTTTTCTATTTAAAATCATAGAGGCACTGTTCATTTTTTAACAAAATAAGGTAGATATGTTTTCTATTTAAAATCATAGAAACATTCTTTATCACAAAACAAAAAGTTTTACAAATTAAGCTTATAAAGTAAAAAAGTTATTGAAGTAAGAACAATTTTTAAATAAATTTAGTAAGTCTAAATGTATAGGATTTTAAAGTTCTCAGTAGTATACAGTAATGGACTAGGTTTTCACATTCACTCACACTGATTCATTGACTCAGCCAGAGGAACTTTCAGTCCTGCAAGCTCCATTCATGGTAAGTGCCCTATACAAGTGTACCATTTTAAAAAATATTTTATACAGTATTTTTACTATACCTTTTCTATGTTTAGATGTATATGTACTTACTATTCTGTTACCATCATCTGCAATATTCAGTATGATAACATGCTGTATTAGTCCATTTTCACACTGCTATAAAGATATACCCAAGACTGGGCAAATTACGAAAAAAAAAAAAAAAAGACATTTAATTGGACTTACACAGTTCCACATGGCTGGAGAAGCCTCACATTCATGGCAGAAGGCAACGAGGAGCAAGTCATATCTTACATGGATGGCAGCAGGCAAAGAGAGAGAGAGCTTGTGCAGGGGAACTCCTTTTATTTTTGAGATAAAGTCTCACTCTGTTACCCAGGCTGGACTGCAGTGGTATGATTTCGGCTCACTGCAACCTCTGCCTCTCGGGTTCAAGAGATTCTCATGCCCCAGCCTCCTGAGTAGCTAGGATTATAGGCGCCTGCCATCACGCCCAACTAATTTTTGTATTTTAGTAGAGACAGTGTTTCACCATGTTGGCCAGGCTAGTCTCTAACTCCTGACCTCAGGTGAACCACCCGCCTCCGCCATCCAAAGTGTTGGGATTACAGGCATGAGCCACAGTGGCTGGCTGGGAACTCCTCCCTTTAATACCATCAGATCTTATGAGACTTATTCATTATCATGAGAACAACACAGGAAAAACTTATCCTCATGATTCAGTTACCTCCTACTGGGTCCCTCCTACAACATGTGGGAATTCAAGATGAGATTTGGGTGGGGACACAGCCAAACCATATCACATGCTATACAGATTTGTAGACTAGGAGCAATAGGCTATATCATACAGCCTAGGTGTGTAGTAGGCTATACCGTCTAGGTTTGTGTATGTACACTCTATGATATTCTCATAGTGATAAAATAGCCTAATGGTGAATTTCTCAGGACATATTCACATAATTAAGCAATGCATGACTTAATAGAATGTGCAGACAGAAGAAGCAAAAGAATAAAACAACCTTTCCTCTCTAGTGACTATAATTGTAATCAAAATAGAAAAAAATGTAATTTTTATTATATTTATTCTACAACCTCCCTTCTGTAAGGAAACACAGATGAAACAACTACATACATTAATTTGGGAAAGTAGCGATATACTAAAACATAAAATGTAAGTAATGATATACTATTTTGCATTAGAATTGCAGTTTACAAATAGACTTTACTCGCACTTGCTCGTCACCATGCTTTTTCAGATTAGATGTGGACAGTTATAATCATCTTTTATTTTGTCAGTGTAGAATAGAAGCTGACAGTATTGCTCTACCACCAAATATGTCCTTTTTTTTTCTTTTTTGTATTTAAAATTGCACTGGACCACAGCTAAGCTCCTTTGTTTATGTGTTATCAACAGCTGCTTTTGCACTACAAGGGTAGAGCTGGTAAGTTGTAATAGATGGAAACTATGTGCCCTCCAAAGCATAAAAAAATGTCCTCTCTGGCTCTTTGTTGAAAATGTTTGTTAACCCCCTAGAATGAGACTACAAAATTGCACATGTCCCCCTATATTTTTGACTTCTTTGTAGTTATGCAGCAAATTTCACAATGATACACAAATATGTATGTATTTAGATGACGTGGTCATTTGGATTACAGGTGACTTTACTACCATTGCCATCCATCAAAATTCTATACTCTTTTTCTATTTAATTTTCAATGCTTCATTATTTTGCAATTAATGATGAAGTAACCAATAATCCTAAGGGTGAAACAATGTTACCTTATCACATCCTGTTCCTGTCCATGTGCATATTCTATTTTTTCTACTTGTCATAGGCAGAAATTTATATTCTTCAGTTTTCTGTCTCGATGATTTCTTATTTGGATATAGTTTTAAATTTATTTTTCTGCATATTCTCCTCTATTGTCCAGGACCCCGAAACCCCTCAATCCATGTTAATTGCCTAATTTTTACATCCTTCAACCTTTTCCTCAGGCTTGTACAATTATACAGATTCAAATGCACATGTATAGAAGTTCTTAGCGTTTTCTCATGTAACTGTACACCTTGGGAGTCTAACTAGATTAGTTTATAAAGATCTGGTCCAATTTT
Organism: Theropithecus gelada; assembly: GCF_003255815.1. NCBI lineage: Eukaryota > Metazoa > Chordata > Mammalia > Primates > Cercopithecidae > Theropithecus > Theropithecus gelada. Next base: position 115,378,441 of record NC_037676.1, read on the forward strand.
TAATGATTGCCTTATGTGCATGAATGGAAAACAATGTATTCAATTATTTGTCTATTGATGGCTATTCAGGGCATTGTCAACTCCATACCTTTTCTTTGTGCTAAACATTATGTTTAGTACAATTCTTGTACAAATATTCATACGTACTATCAGGTTTGTTTCTACAAAATAGTTATCCCTGTTGTTAATATTTTCCTTATCTTTAAACCAGTGTTTCTCAAGTATGCAATCTTGGTATCTAGTTGGGCATGATAAAAATGCAGGCTACTGTGTTCTGCAAACAGATATACTGACTTACTGGGCATGCGGTGAAATGTGGCCCATGTATCTGCATGTTAGTAAGCTCCCTATGTGATGATAATGTACACTAAACGAGTAATTCATTGCTCTAACTTTATCTAAAAGGATTCTTCTTACATTTCTTAGTTGAAAACCTTCATCTGGATGTAAGACTTTCCTCCTTGGAATGAACATTGTGGTAGCTACCTTGGGACCTTTATTTTTCTTACTCATATTTTTATTTTAATCAAGCCAAGGCTGTCTATTACAATTTTTTTAAAAAATTTTCAACAAGAATTTTTTCCCAAACTTCTGATCTTTTTCTCCTCCCAAAACCTAATAAACATCAATTACTCTTATTATTATTATTTTTAGACAGAGCCTTGCTCTGTCGTCCGGGCTGGAGTGCAATGGTGCAATCTCGGCTCACTGCACAACTCAACCTCCCAGGTTTAAGTGATTCTGCTGCCTCAGCCTCCCGAGTAGCTGGGATTACAGGCACACACCACCACACCCGGCTAATTTTTGTATTTTTAGTAGAGAAGGGGTTTCACTATATTGGCCAGGCTGGTCTCAGACTCCTGACCTCAGATGATCTGCCTGCCTCGGCCTCCCAAAGTGCTGGGATTACGGGCATGAGCCACTGTGCCCAGCCAATATCAAATTTTTTTAAGAAGACATTGACAGTGTCAACTAGGATCTGGTGATTTGAAAGTAAAAAGAAAGATAAATCCTTGATATTCACTGAACTTACAGTATAGGGAGGATCCTGGCAAAGATAAAGATAAACAACAAAAGAAAACAAGTACGGTAAAAATTAAAAGATAATATAACGATTTTTAAATAATGAGGACATCTGATACTTAACAATATACTTCATGACGTGACACCATTTCCCTGTCTGATTTCAGAATGGAATTTGGCATATTGCCAATGATTAGCTCTCTGCATATATTTCTGCACAATACTGATGAAATTTAGAAACTGATGGTAGAATGTTTTACGAAGTCTCCAGAATTAGATTCAGTGATACCCACCAGCAATAACTGCAATTTAACAGTTTTAGAACTTCTTTTTCTTTGGAAACATTATTTTAACAAAAATAATATAATTGAATTAATGAATGCAGCCTTACAGGAAATTTGTGTGCATTTCTTACAGCAGATTAGGTCCCCATTAATGTTGAAGAGTTCCGAATCTTTATTACATGGTGTACTTTATTTAGCAACGTGGGATAGACGGTGGTCAGAAACCTGGATCAGAGAATCAGACTTTCTGGAATTGGGTTCAGGCTGGACCAGTTACAGGCAATGTGGTCCAAGGCAAGTTTCTTCTCACTGCACTGCAGTATCCTCTTCCATACAATATGGACAAAAAGCATCTACTCTGTAGATTGGATGTAAAGAGTAAGTGAGATAAATTATAGAAAAATATTTTGAGAATTATCTGGTACATAATAACCAATTAATAAATGTTAGAATTATCTCCATAATAATAAGCATGTATTCCCCAAATGTTTCTTTTCTGTCCACATTATAATATTATCATATATAAAAGATGTCTTTATTTATTTTGATCATTTCCCACAGGTAACTTTGAAATGTTATCTTGAAGTTTGTCAGTACAAACTATGGAGGGTATATCACATAAATAAAGATGAAGAAAGGAAATTAACATAAGCACATGAAGAAAAATTCCATTAATCTTTTTTTATGAGGCAACATTAATTTACAAGTTGTTAAATACCTTATATATACACACATATATGAAGTATGTAAGTGTACATGTAGTATATATGTGTATATATATATATTTCTCTGTTTATATACTTAAGTTGATTTCCCTCTCTTTAAATAAATGTAGATATTGAAAATATCAATGAGAGCAAAATATTTTTTCACTTTTTAAATTAAAATACCCATTTGAAACATCTTTTTAGAGAAAGAAGAATTTTAATCTGTGTTCTTTTACAAAATGTTATAAAAGATCATGAATAAGAACCTACCATAAAAGCTTGTGTAGGTTCTTTTTAAGAAAAATAACATTGTTTCTTAAAGTTGACACATTATAATGGTTGATGTTATTAAAAGAAGAAAGACAGAAAAGGATCTGTAGAAATTCATTATGTGTGACACTGTTTTATGTACTCTTTTCATAAAAATGTGTCACCTACATTGAAGCAGGCAATGTGCTTTTTACTCATGATACAGTGGTAACAGATACCGTCTGTCTTTGGCCTCCAAAAGGTTGTAATCTAATAGGGCACACTTATAAATAATTTAGCAATTATACTATGGTACATGACCTATTTTAAAGGTATGAGTCATTCCATTATATCTAAGCTGCAAGATATTTCAATAATTCATCTATTATAAGTTCAATAAGAGTATAACGAGTGTTGCTAGTGCCGTGCTTAAGAAAAACACCTCGCCCAGTCTTGGGAATTCAAGGAAGTCTCACAGTGTTAATGTAAAATCTATATTAAAAGTATGAATTGGTCTGAAAAATAAATGTAACATAATTCTTACTAAAGTACCTCTAAATTCATCTGAGCTCTGAGTAAAGCATTAGTTGGAGTGGGGACAGAAGGAAATACATGAGATTTCCAGTATTTCACAATTATGTCTTCCTTATTGATGAAGCAGAAAACACAAAGGATATAAATGCTTGACAAAATTTAATTTTCTCTAATTTTATTCAGTTATTTAAAAAATTAATAAAGAGTCAAGTAAAGATAATCACTGTTTAAGAAAATGCAATTTTTATCCAAAATGAGTTTGTGTATGGAATATTCTTAGTTTAGCTAATCATTGTTACATTTATTTATTATGTTATTTATGTTTCTATACTTGCTTTTAAAAACCCCAAACTTTAAAAATGCCTGTATTTTCTCCCATTTTTCTAACCCTTTTAAAACAATTGACTCTTTATATCAAACTAGCCAGTTTTACTTCTCCTAAAAGGGGTGTGTGTGTGTGTGTGTGTGTGTGTGTGTGTGTGTATGTATGTGTATGATACACAGTATTTTCTAATTTTAAACTATATACTTCTTTTATACTCTTGGATTTTGAAAGGTTGGATTCAGCTACTGGAAGTATCATATTTTGTTTTTCACCAATAATCACCATTTCAAAAAAATCCTATCTCTGACTTTTATAAATATCCATTTCATTTTTATACCTGATTTCCTTAACCAGAAATTTTAGCGTGATCCTGAAGCCTTCAATGCAATTACACAGATTCATGGAGTATGAACATTCGAATATCATAATTTGTGCTACACAATTTTAGACTGCTTCAATCAGAATATTTAGATTACAGAATTGATTCTGGATTTATTAAAATAATAATTCTCTTCACAAAGTAAATTTAGAATACACATAGAATCTATTTCTCATACCTCAAACAACATTAAATATGAAAAACAAATAATAATGACAAATTTCACAAGTAAAAATGTGTGTATTTTATATATTCTAATCAAATTATCATTACATTCATCCAAAATAAAAATTTCTACTTTTATTCTATATAGGAGAAAATTGAATCTTAGAAAGGCTGTGGGGTGCAGTGGCTCAGACCTGTAATTGCAGCATTTTGGGAGACCGAGGTGGGCAGATCAACTGAGGTCAGGAGTTCGAGACCAGTCTGGCCAACATGGTGAAACCCCGTCCCTACTAAAAATACAAAATTAGCCGGGCATGGTAGCAGGAGCCTGTAATCCTAGCTACTTGGGAGGCTGAGGCAGGAGAATCACTTGGACCCAGGAGACAGTAGAAGCTGCAGTAAGCTGAGAGCACCACTGCACTCTAGTCAGAGGCAACAGAGCAAGACTCATTCTCAAAAAAAACAAACAAAAAAAGAATATTAGAAAGGTTGAATAACTTGACCAAGACTACACAAGCAGTCAAGGGCAAACCCTGAATTTAAGTCCACATTTCACTGACTCTCATGTCCATCTTCGCTCTGTTCCACCACCTTCCAGTCTAGATATCATAATACTCCTATACCCTTATGATATGAGTTAAATTATACATATTTTTCTACATCTTAAACCGCTTCTAGAAGTCCCTCGCAATGACTGGAAATTGACTTAGGCATCACGACAAATATACTCAAATTTAAAATGACACAAAATTATATATAAGTTTTTATTGAGAAATTTATTTAAATACAGAATAGAGAATAATTTTCTCCTTTAGTAATTTTAGTATGTGTAGCAGAGGTTCCTTTCTTTCCTCAGTTTCTAACTATACAATGGCTAGTTCAATTTCCATTTAAATGTTTTAAGTGTCAGGGAGAAGTAAAATCAAATCTGGCCTTTGGAAAATCACTGAAGGTCACTAAATAATTTGTTTGTAAAATAAGGACTATAATGCCTAATTCACAGGTTCTTAGTGAGATGTAAATGGACAAGGTATATAAAGCACCCAACAAAACGGATCACTTGAGGTCAAGAGTTTGAGACCAGCCTGGCCAACATGGTGAAACCCCTGTCTATGCTAAAAATACAAAAATAGCCAGGCATCGTGGCATGTGCTTGTAATCCCGGCTACTGGGGAGGCTGAGGCAGGAGAACCACTTGAACCTGGGAGACAGAGGTTGCAGTGAGCCGAGATCATGCCACTGCACTCCAGCCTGGATGACAGAGGAAGACTTGATCTCAAAAAATATATAAATAAATAAAAAATAAAAGCATGCAAAGTTCTCAGTTAAGTGAACCAAAACCTGGATAACTTGATCCCAAAATCAGCTCTGAATAGTCACGGCAATATATGCCACCTCAAGAGAAGATTTCACATGCTACTTCTCTATGCTAAGTAATTGAGAAGGTCTAATGTATTAGATTTTGATGTAGGCTATCTCTAACTTTCAGGTTCTCACAACAAAGTGCCAGGTATGAAAAAAATAGGATTTAAATATTGTCTTTCTAAATAAAACTTATTAGGCAAATTTCTAAATATATCTATATTAATAAATGGCTAAAAATTGAAGCATTATTACTTCAGAAAGCTAGGCATTTATAGATTTGTATATTATAACACTAGGTCAAAGGAGACCCAATGTTTAAAAGTTTATGGAGCTGCTGGAGTAAGATAAAGATTCTACATGCAGAATTTATTCTGTTCATGGCATGAATCAGAAAAGCACATTGTAGGCAGATTGGTTCATTACTGGTTATCAAAGATGATAGATTAATAATTTTAAGTGAATATAAGAAAATCTGTTGTGGTGAGAATAACCATATTCACATACAGAATTAGGTATATATTGACATCTCTTCAGTAGCAAAAGAAAACTCACTGATTGAAAATATACAATAAGTACAAATTTAATTCATTTGCAAATAATTCAGCTCTTCCAAAAGTTGTCTTTGTTATTTCTTTTGGTTTCTTATTGCTCAAATAAATTCCGAGTTACTTTACTCTGGCCATGGATGTGGATACAGACTGGAAACATACTGAACTACGGCTTTTCCTTCAAGCTATATTAAGTACTAATGAAAATCAGGTTAGATGTACCTAACCTGAGAAGTGACTATAACAATTTCTTACCACATCTATATATCCTATAGATTTATATAGGACCTGAATATTATTTTATCTATAAAATGCTTTTCATAAATGTTAGCTGAGAAAATTTTATGAAAACCAAGACAGATTTTAGAAATGCAAATGGAATCTAAAAATCTACCTCTTTTCCTAGAATGTGGGGTTGATTTCAAGTGCACTTTCCCTCAAAAGACTTCACAAATATCAACTATTCTCAAGTAATTCATCCCAAAGTCACGCATGAATCAGTTGTAGACAGGGCATAAGAAATCAGAGAGAAGCCTCTAAATTTGTGTGACATGCCAGCATGAACACAGTGTAATTTGTACTTTTATTGGCAGAAAATCAGAAATGATGGACATATCACACCTACTTGATGTTTGGCTTTAATCAGCAGTTCAAACTGAACTCTTCTTAACACTGTTACCTTTGCCATAGAGGATAACCATAGCCAAATAAAAACTTCACAGAAATTATTATTCTTTTGTGTTTTTTTTTTTTTTTGTCCAAATTGAAATGTTTAAGTCACTAATGAAATCTATATAGCTCTTTAATTTTGGATCAGAGAATAAACTCTTCAGTCAGTTTAGATTCAATATGATTATTTTCTCTGAGTATAATCTGAAGATTAAGTCTAAGTAAACAGTTATGAAGCCAATATAGCAACTTAAAAAAAAAAAACTATCACAATGATTTTAAAATTTCAAAAAATACCTTCAAAAGGAAAACTTTCTTTGCTTATAGTTCTATACTTACCTGACATTTAGGTTTCCTATGTTATTAATTGCCTTCATGTATCCATTCTCATTTCTTCATTTTAAAATAGATAATTAGTTTTTCTTTTATTCATTTGTAGAAGTCCTTTATACAATATGGATGTCATATATTCTTCTATAAACTAATCTTATTCATCATGCACTGTGAGATACATAGATGCTGGAGGTACAGTGACAATAAAAATCCCTCCCCTCACAAGCGTCCAAGGAAATCTAAACTCTGTACATAAGTTAATAACAAATGCTGTGCAGATAAATGGTTAAACAGCATTAAGTGACAGGGTAAAAATGGCAGTTAGAAAAGCATGGAGATGCTACCACTTCAGTAGAAACTAGAAAAAAGTAAGGCTTCCACTTCCTACTATTCTTGGGGGATTCTTTTCTGTTCATCTGTTGCTATGTCACTTTGTATATTTAATTTTCCTTTTAGGTTATTTTGCTGTTTTTAAATTTTTATTTGTAGAGATTTATGAGGTGCATGTGAAGTTTTTACCTGTCTGCCATGTGTCTTTAGAGATAGTATAATTGTGGTGTGCATAATTGGGGAGCATATATAGGTTATTGTGTTCATTCATGCTAACTTTTTGACCAAACCCTAGTAAACTTGTAATGCATGTTCGGATATTTGAGTACGATACTGGCATCAGCATTACACATTATGAAGAATCTATAAGGATCACAATTTCTATTCTGGGTAAAGTGTATAACAAGCATATATCTTCTGGTCTTCTGAGTTATCTGTCTTCCAATCAAGAAAACATTTCTAGGAAGATTCATTGTCTGTTTCCTTCACTATCTTGAAACTTTTACATTCAGTAGCACTTTCTACAAATATCTAAAATATCATCATTTTATTCTTTCAGCCATATGAAAAAACTTGACTTCGAAAAATTTAGAGGAATGCCTAAAAATACTATGGAGAATGGATAATATAATAAAGATATACTCATACTAATTTGTTTTTGTATATCAATGTGTCAAATACAGAGAACAATAAAATGCTATTCTACAAAAAATATAAAGATATCTTGGGTTTAGAGCGCAGAGTAGATTAAATATATGGTGTTTCAGGTATTTTAAAAATAAGATTCTGAGTACCCATCGCTTTGAAATATTGTTGAATTCTATATATAACAAAGTGATATCAATATGATATGAAACTAAAAGGAAATTCTATGAGTACGAATTTAAACAATGATAGTGTAAACAGGCATACTTGTAAATATTTCATAGAAACATGCCATCAGTATATAGAGAGCCACATATAGAGAGGACAATCTCATATATTCGTAATAAAATATCATTCTTATGGCTTTAAAGATAAATAGGAGAAGCTCACTGATCTTTACTTATTGATAAGTTTTCTTTGCTTATAATTTTGACCACAAAATTTAAGTTCTCCCTTTTGAGCTTTGAGGGAGAGGCAAAATTCTGACATGGTTTGGTTGATCAATTTCAAAGTTAAGCCAAGGCAGTAGTCAACATAGGCTTCAAGAGGCTTACTACTTTCTTGTCTTATGAAAAATACACAAAATGAAAGATAAAAAATTAATAAAACAGACTCAAAGTTTCCTTGGAATTTAATAGATTTGTAGATTTAACCTTTCTTAGGCTGGTGGACCATTTGTTGTTAATGATGTCAGTGAAATTGCTAATCAAACTGGAAATGCCTTCAAATTAATTGTAGGTGACCTTGGGAAAAATCATTATCTTCTAAATGGATATTCAACTGAAGGTAAAAAAATTTCAGACAGACTTTGGATAATTAACTCGTGACTGTAAATCTTCTTTTCTAAAAGTTGTTTACTCTCAAGTAAATATGTCAATGAATCCATTTCACACTACAATCAAATTTCCATTAAATTTGATAATGCAAGCACATGTAAAACAAAAAAAATATAGCCTTGATAAATCTTATATCCACTTTTCTCTTCTGTATTACACATTTTTGTGGTTTCAGTATATATTAAGCTGATCTATGTAACCTTTCAAATGTTCTCATTCATCTTTGGGACACTCTATACCTTTTTCTTTTTTTAAAAAAAATTCACTGTACTTGAAACCACCTTTTATTTTATATCAATCAAGATTGGCTTTTGTGAATACTTTTTTAAAAAGTTTGGTAGGAAAAAAATATATTAAACTTCCAAATATCTTTTGGCAAAAGGTAGGGAGACTAGCATTCTTATGCATGGTTGATGGGAGAAAATTGCTTCCAAAATGTAATCTGAAAATATATTAAAAGGTATTTTACCCTTTGACCCAGCAGTCTTACACAGAGGAACCCAACACACAGAGAAAAACAACAAGAACAAGTTGTTTACTGAATATGTTTTGTGATGTCAAAAATCTAAAATAAAAAAAACATAAGAAATAATTGAATTAATTATTGCTCAGTCATACAATTAAATTGATCTGTAAGTGTTGTCTAAGAATAATGCACATTACATCTTGATTAGTGATAAAAAGCCATCTATCTGTTATGTACACACTAAGCTTATATCTTTAAAAAATCAAAAAGACAAATCCCTATCTAATTGTATTTATTTTCATATAGGCATTAAGATATAGTAAGCAGCATTCCATTCTATACCACTGATATTGGTGAATTTGAACAAGGTGTGAGGTAAGAGGGATGTTGGCAAGAGTTCTAGTAATTGTATTTCATTGTATTTCCTCAGTTGTGACAATAAATGCAATTTTTTATTTCAAAATTAAACAAGCTTCAAAAAATGAAGTATGAAAAGTTAAATGGTACTAAACATATTCTCCCACCAGAAACAATTAAAAAGTGGACAAACAATATAAGTCTATGTTTTCAGAACTGAATGACAAGTATGTAAAATTATAATCCTTGAAGAAAGAAAATCATACAAAGTGATACCCACTTTTATCAAAGCTTTTGTTGGCATATGGAGATGGTGCCCATGCAGAGTATCTGGTTCCTTTTGACCTGCAAAGCTTTAGACTGAAATATGGGTTTGAAGATGTAGCTGGAATTGTGGAAAGCATACTGAAAAGAAGAGAAATGCTGGAAGGGAGGAGGAAGTCAAGAAGGGGGTCTTGAGTGTTTGCATGGGGATTTCCCTGGGAAATTAGTCAAAGTCTGAGATTCTTATGTGCAAGGAAATCACACACAAAGCCACTCAATAAAAGGCAACTGAGGAACAAAAAAACAATAAAACTTCCAGAGACCATGCAATTGTTGAAGTTCAAATCCAGTCATAATGAATAAACTTCACTGATTCTTTTAGGAAAACTGAAAAGTCAGAACCAACTCATAACATTTCTCTTGGAAATAAAGAGAAAACAAAAATAGAAATAACTAAGAACAAAACAGTCTGAAGAGGTCTAAATTGTGCCAGTAAAAAATCTGATGTAAAAAAACACACAAATCTTTTTTAAAAAAGACAACATAATACAAACCCACTATAATACATTATCCATAAAGCCCAGCATAAAAGCAAAACAAAACAACTGATACATTGACATACAAAGAAGCAGAAGAATGTGACCCATGATCAGACAAAATAGGATTCAACAGAAACAAACCAAGGAATGACACAAGTATTGGAATTAATAGATAAGAATTTTAAAAGCCTAGTTATAAACATGTTAAAGGACTTAAAGGCACAGATAAACATAATTAGTTAACAAATAAGGAAATTCCAGTAGAGAAATTAAAACTATAAAAAATTGAAATCTTAGAATTAAAATTACACTATCTGAAATGAATAATTTATTAAGAGAATTTAACAGTGCATTCAAAATTGTAGGAAAAATATAAGTCAATCTGCAAACAAAAGAACAGGAATCATTTAACCTGAAGAACAGAGAGAAATAAAGTGTTTTTAATTAGCAAAGTCCAGTGATATGTAGAGGAATATCAAGAGGTCTAATATACACACAATTGGAGTCTAAGAAGAAGAGAAGCAATAAAATGGAATGAAAAAACATATATAAGATATGGTGGCCTAAATATTACTAAATTTGTTTAAAATAATCAATCTACAGATTCAAAAAGTTTAGTAAAGCCCCAATAGGATGAAAAAAACACACATAGGCACATCATAGGAAAGCTGTAAAAAATCAAAAATGAAAAAAATTTAAACTCAGCTAGAAAACAGAACAAAATACATTCATAAAGGAATAATAATGTGAGTAACTGCTAAATTTTTAGCAGAAGCAATGAAGGGGTGGGTGTGTGTGTGTGTGTGTGTGTGTGTGTGTGTGTGTGTATATTTCAATATAGCAGTCTGAGTTCCCAGGATGCCATCCTATCTTTTAGCACTTTAAATATAAATATATATATATGTATATATATTTAAATATAATATATTTTATATATTTATAGATACATTTAAATATAATATATTATATATGTATATATAAATATTGGGGATGATATAAAGCATATTCAGGTAAGCTCTAAGTGAATTTTTTTGTTTTTTTTTTTTGACATGAGGCACAAAGCTATAGGGAATATTAAAGAAAGTCCCTCAGGCCTAAGAAAAATAATACTCAATGTAAACTCAGATGTAACTGAAGGAATTAAGGATAACAGAACTGGGAAATATGTGTGAACTACTATTTTATTTCTATTAAATTATTTCTTCCTGTACTATTGTTGTAATACATTTTACATCAAAAAATATCTGAAACCCCACAGTACAAAGCTACTATTTTTGTTTGCTTAATTATTTTTCATAATTGTTTTAAAAATCAGTAAAGTGTTACCAAAACAAAAGAAAAAGAATACCATGCCATGACCAATTGAGCTTATCCCAGGAATAGAAGGTTGGTGTAAGGTTTTAAAAGACAGTCTGTAATTTGCTACATTGAAGAAAAAATAAACAGAAAAATATGAGCACTCAATAGATGCAGAAAAACATTTGACAAGCATTAATATATTTTCACAATGAAAAAAAGTTGATAACTAGTAATGTAAGAAAAAATTCTCAGTCTGATAAAGGAAATCTACATAAAAATTTATATTTCATGTAACATGTATTACTGAAATACAGTTTGAGTATCCTTTATCCAAAATGCTTGGGGCCAGAAATGCTTCATATTTCAATTTCTTTTCAGATTTTGAAACATTTGCATATGAATAATGAGATATCTTGGGGATGGGATCCAAATCTAAACACAAAATTCATTTATGATTTCTATATACCTTATACATACACATAGGCTGAAGGGTGCTACAATTCAAGATGAGATTTGGGCGGGGACACAGCCAAATCATGTCACATATTTATCTCAGTAGATGCTCAAAGATGATTTGACAAAACCCAACACTCAGTTTAAAAACTCTTGGAAAAATAGGAATGGATGGATATTTCCTTAATGCAATATTGTATAAATACATCAATCTAAAATCAGTATCTTATTTAAAGGAGGAAATTAAAGGAGAAAGAGCAATTTCCACTAGGGTCAGAAACAAGGCATGGTTATCTACCATTTTTGCCACTATTTAGCATCATTGTAGAGTTACCAGCCAATTCAATCAGGAAAAGGAAACTGAAGAAATATGACAATAGAGAAGAGAAGTAAAAACTATACCTATCTGCAAATGACAGAGTAGTTTACCTGGAAAACTTTAGAGAAGCAATGATAAACCTAATTCAAAAAATAAGAGTTCTGCAAATTAGCAAATAGAACACTAAATGCAAAAAAATCAATAGCATTCAAAGGCACAAATGATCATCAGTTAGAAGATATAAACACTGAGAAATCTCATACAAAAGTAACCAAAAAATGTTCAGAAATATACCCAAGTATATAAAAGAAGCAATACCTGATAAAAGTGGTATCTCAAATTACTAGGACAAATGTGATCTTTTTAATAGATGGTGTTAGAGAAGATGGATAGCTGTTTAGAAAAAGGTAAAATCATTTTCTGTTCTTCAGACAATACATCAGAATAAACCCCAAGTAGATCAAAGATACATAAAACATAAAGCTATATAATAACTGAAGAAAAATATTATTAAATTCATCTATACTGGGTATAGGAAAAACTTTCAAAATATGCCTAAAAATGCAGCTGCAATAAAATATGTATACATTTGACCACATAATAACAACAGGAAGCTTTCACAGGAAAATATGTAATAAGCCAGTGATGTGACAGTCTGGAAAAAATGTTTGAAATACATTACAAATAAAGTGTTCATATTCTTATTTATAAATAACTTCTGACATTTGAGGGGAAATGATTACAAATTCTTTACAGAATTGGGCAAAATCATAAACACACCATTCAATATATAAAATAGCCTTAAACACATGAGATGTTTCATTTTGCTCATGCTAACAGATACACAAATTTGACTATACTGAGATGCCATTTCTCACTCAACAGTTTGAAAAAATTGGAAAGCTTAATAAAATACTCTGTTAGTGAGGTTGTAGGAAACAGGCACTCTTACAAACTGCAGGTGAAGATTACAAAAGTCATAGATCTATTTGATGAAAGAGTCCAGCCACAGAGGCACCCTCACAGAAATGAGCACAACTAGTGAGGAAAATTTATTCTCTTAACATTTTCTAGGGAAAGAAAGGAGGGCTCCTTGGAGAAATGGCTGATTCTAGAACTAGGACAGGCCAGGAATAAGATCCTGGAATGTCTTGTTATGTTAGGAAGTTAAGACAGTCACAAGCATATAGGAGTTTGAATGGGAACCCAGTTGGCTAAATCCATGGCAACTTGCGCACCAAAATATTAAATGTATTAAGTACCAAGATAACTAGTAAAGTAATAATCATAATAAAATTGAAAAAATTAATGCAAAAACTTATACATATAAAATGATCATTTATAAATAACAATGAAGGGAGGCAGTTCTCTTGCTTATACTAGAAAGCCAAATATTGGCTGGTTGATGTGGTAATAAATCTATAATACATAATCCAGATTGGATCAGTCAAAAATTATCAGTGGACTGGAAATCTAGGAGGAGATTTTTAAGAGCAGTGAGATATTTGCATGGCCTGAAAATGTTTTTTAGCAGACTGTTTATTAATTGCAAAGGGGGAAGTAACTATATAATGGGGAAATGTGAATCGTTCAAGTAATTAAAAGGAGCATTGCCACTAAGGGATCTGTGTACACTATATGCCTTCAGATGCAGAACACTTATAAGGACCAAACATTACCTGTGTGGCATTCCAGCTGAGAATTCATAACTTCTCTCTAATCATGAGAAACAACAGACAAACCTCAAATAATAAATGTTATATTCTTTTAAAAGAGCAAGGAATAAGAGAACTATGTTCTTCAAAAATATCAATGTCATAAACTAGAAAGCCTATGTAAATATTTCAGATTAAAGGAAGCTAAAATATCATGGCAGCTAAATGCAATACCCAAATTTTGTTAGATCCTGTACTGGAGATTTTTAAAGAATGCAAAGAAGAGCATTATTGTGTCAATTTGCAAAATTGAAATAAAAATAGATGATAGTATTTTATTGATGTTAAATCCATTGAAGTTGAAAACTGTACTCTGATAATGTACGAAAATATCCCTAAGAAAATTCATCTTGAAGAATAGGGGTACAGAGCTGCAATGTTTGTAATTTATTCTGAAATGACTTAAGAGAAAATACACACAGACACAGTTACGGGCGCGCACACACACACACACACACACACACACGGAGGTAAGGAGGCCAGGACAAATAACGCAAATGGTGTAAAATGTAGGTAATAGGTCAATCTGAGTAGAGGTTAGATGGTTATTTTCTTCATGTTTTTACTTTTGCCATTTTTCTGTAAGTTTGAATTTATTATTAAAAATCTAATATAAAGCAAAGTAAAGAGACCCCAGGTTATCTTGCAACTGATTTCTAAGCACTTAATCTGTTTTGGTTCTTTTCACTACTTTATTGTACCATGCAGGTCTCCTTGCTGTTTTGCTGATTTTTAGCGAGTAAAATACCCACCTGAGGGCCTTTACACCTGCTCTTTCTTCCTTACATGTTTTGCCTGTTATTTCATTCAGGTCTGTACTCAAAGATTGTCTTATCAGAGAGACACATCCTTATTAACTCTTCCAAAAGGGCACCCAACTTCGCCTATTAATGTCCTTAAAACTGATTTATTTTCCTCAAAGCTCTTGCTATTACCTGACCTGTTATATGTTTGTTTGTTTACTTTTCATCTCCCCTTACTAGAAAACTAGTCAATGAGAGCAGGGACTTTGTTTTATTCCCTACCACAACCCTAGAACACAAACAGTTCCCGGAACAATGTAGACACTCAATGAGCCTTTGTTGACAAAGCAGTAAACTAATGACTGGACATGAAGGTTAAACAAGAAACATGAATTCGTGAAATTCAAATAAATAATGTAGATGATGACAAAAGGATTACTGCTCCTAAATATTTTTAAACATTTTTCTAATTTACAAAGGCTTTGAAAATTAGGTAGACATAATTCCAAAAATTCTTATTTTCTATTATGTTTTATTAAAATCTGTTATTTTTTCTTAATAAATACTGAAATTTAACCAAAAATTTTCACTGGAAATCCTAAAATTATATTCACTAATCAATAATAACAGGGAAGATCTGTCTTCTTTTATCTTTGGATTTAGAAAATCTGTATAAAAAAAGAGTCTTTGTATGTGCCTTTGGAATATTTCGATATCTATTGATACATATGGGCAATGAACATGAAATATAAAAAATAAGTCATTTCAAGTTCTAACTGTTATAAAATATTTTCATAAATATAAATAAAGAATAAGATTTTAAAAACATAACACATTTTCAAAGTACTGTATGAGTCCAAATAATTTTATGAGGAGAAATAACTATCTTTTCTCATCACCATGTAGATAAAAATTGTACGTGGTTATTTTATATGCTTGAGTTATTTTCAGAAAAATTATGTATTATAAATTGCTAAATGTACACTGTATATTAGCACTTTCAAATTAAGGTTGCTTTCCTATCATTTTCCCTAATGAAAACATTTCAAAACAACTCATATTGGAACAATTCACTTGACCTTTTTATATTAATCAAGCATAAGAGTTGTGACTTGATTTTTATAATGATTCCCATGGCTTTATAGACAATTTGACATACTTTCAAAGAAATTGGATTCTTCGTTCGATGTTATTCCTTTTGTGGTTCTGAATTTTCACATGATATTTCTGCTTATTTTGTATTTTGCAAATTTGTGCAAATTGTTTGAAATTAGTTCACATTCAGGTGGTTATTTAAAAAAAAACTATTTTTGAGATCATGTTCCTCTTGTTTGTTACTTCCTGAGATAAACTTCATTTTGCTTATTCCTAAAAAGAGTATTAAATATTTTTATTTATTTTTCTTTTTCCAACAACTTCCTTTACTAAACAGGTCATTTTAATATTTAGTCAAAAGTACAACTCCATGTTAATTAATGAATTAATATTATTTTTGAATAAATTAATATTTACTCAAAATATAGCTCATTTTAATATGTACTAATATTAATAATTGCTGAATTTTTTAAAGCAAGACAGAGTTTATTGTTCTTAATGAAATTTACTGTAAATTAATTTTAATCGAGCATAATATTTAAGATTTTTGTGTTCTGATATTAAATAATATGTCACCAAGTGCAAGTTCAATGAATTCCTTGTTTTGTGACCTTGGGACTTTTTGAAATTCTCCGTTTCCTAGTTTCTTTATTTGTAACATGAAGATGGCATTAGTACCTGCTCAGTATGGTTGCAATAAGCAGAAAAGGATTAATAATTATAAAACAGTTTGAAGAGCACATGGTTCATTGCAATAATACGTATTGGCCTTTATTGTTATATTATTTATATGTATTTTTACAACACATGTTGACATGGAGAAGTTTCAAAACATTTTTGACAATTTTCAACTTGTCAAATATAGTTTTTATATATATATATCAAAATTATTGAACATTTAATGTCTATCTGTGATTTTATTCTTTCATTAGTCATCAAATATATATCAGGCACTTTTTAAGGCAAAATCTTACTTTAATCTGCATGTGTTTATGTGTGTGTGTGTGTGTCTGTATAAGTATGCATGTATTTGTATGTTGTATATAAGGAGAAAAGAACAAAATATGTTTCTGCAACTAAAATACATACAATATTATTTCCAGCTATTAATCGGTAATGGCAGGTAAGTATACAAGTAATTTTAAGGAAAGGAAAAACACTTTGGAAAGAATTAAAATCCTGAATGTGGGCTGAAAATGAAAATGATCATCCACATGTTTTCTAGCATGTCCCTACAACATTGAATCTTTGGTTAAGACAAATGAACAGTAATACCACGGATTTCCCATCAGATGGATGCAGATAGATGCCCTACAATTTCACACCTTCAAAGATCTACACAAAAATTTCCCAAGCAGCCTAGGTGCTAATGGTTATTGCTTAACTAATATATTTTCTTTGTATTCTGTGCTTAATATTCTTTCAAGTTCTGCTTTTTTAAACATCAACATTTTAATCTAACTTTGGATTTTATACTAATTCTTCTTTGGTTGATTTTTGATTTTGTATTTGTGTTTTGTATTTGTCTCTATTTTGCTTCAGTAATTCACTCAATCATCAACCAGGATTTGGCTAACATTTCCATATATTGACATCTATAATCGAGGCTTTATATCTCCTGAAAACAACAAACGCACTTCATGAAAATATTAATGGAATTATATAATGAATTATTATCCCTAAGAAACATCCATTTATGTCAATTATTATTCTCAAACTGTATCACCTATATAAATAAATGACATTTTTATTTTCATTTAATCTACCTTCTAATTATATATAACATCTTTTTGTAGCAATACATTTTTAATTTAGAATTTTTGTAAACAGTAAGTATATTATCTGAGGCAACTAAAATATGCTATTACATGGATATCACACTGCAATAATAATTTACCTAAATAATATTTATATAGTGGGTCCTTAAAAATAGAATATAGTTACTACAAAATTTTTGTGTGTATTAACCACCTGTCTCTTCCAACATTCACAGAGGAGAGGCAATAGATGTGTCTTGTACAATGATTAAATTCTGACTCTTGTGTATTTTTTTTTTAATTTTCTCCTGATCTTCTCGTTTACCTTTGACTATTATATTGATCTAAGAGGAATGAAATGCATTGTGAAATGGTCATTCATTTGCTTATCGAAATGGAATTTCAGCATCCAGGTGCAATTACTAAAAATTTAGCTTGAAAGGTAAAATTTTCTATCAGCAATTTAGAGTTAAATAAATATATGTATTACTGTTTTCTTCTCTTAATCGTAATATGAATCTGATCATTATGAGAAGTATGAAGGTGATTATTTCAGAGGTGCTGGCCCTTAAATGCCATGCTCTTTTCCATTACTGAGTTAAAGGTGCTTATATTAATTGCAAAGAAAACATGGAAAAGCAGTGTTGTTACCTAATGTCCTGGGATTATCAAAATGGATCAGTAATTAGGGAAAGCAGAGGAGTGACTAGTTCCACTGAAGTATCAGTTTGGGGCATTAATGGCAAAAACTGTAATTATTTCTGCGCTGTCTTAATACTTTCCTGAAAATATCCAGAAAGAACATTCAGAAAAAGTTTTCTGTTCTTCTGTTGTCAATTAGTGTTACATTTTAGTTTAACTTATTCTTTCTGCTCTCTTTTCTGCTAGTCAGATGTTCAATCTCTTTTATCTCATCAGTGAGAATTTATCTGAATATGTTAAGAAGCCAGAGCAGTTTAGTTTTTAAGGAACTGGAAGCCATTATCCTTAGCAAATTAACACAGGA
Source organism: Theropithecus gelada (assembly GCF_003255815.1). Classification (NCBI taxonomy): domain Eukaryota; kingdom Metazoa; phylum Chordata; class Mammalia; order Primates; family Cercopithecidae; genus Theropithecus; species Theropithecus gelada. The sequence continues at coordinate 115,396,846 of NC_037676.1, forward strand.
ACAGAAAAGCAAATACCACATATTCTTACTTATAAGTGGGAGCTAAATGACGAGAGAAAAAAAAAATTCTACTATTCTTTACTTGTTGATACACTGACTAAACAAATGTGCTACATTGACACGATATTGTTAATTACATAGACACATTTCTTTGAGTGCACTCTACTAAGAACAGTTGGTAGGAATGTCAGATGAGGAGAGATACAATTCAGGGGGGAGAAAAAAAAACTAGATAATGAAGGGAAATTTTGAGTTAGAGCTGTACCTGCGAGTCTCCAGATTTAAATAAGGTTAGAGTTTCATATGGTCTGGTTCTATGTCCCCACCCATATCTCATCTTGAATTGTAATCCGAATTGTAATCCCCACTTGTTGAAGAAGGGACCTCATGGGAAGTAATTAGATCATGAAGATGATTCCCCCTGCTGTTCTCATGATAGTGAGTGAGTTCTCACGAGATCTGATAGTTTTATAAGGGACTTTTTCCCCCTTCCCACTGCACTTCTCCTTCCTGCTGCCATGTAAAGAGGGATGTGTTTGCTTCCTCTTCCAACATGATTGTAAATTTCCCGAGTTCTCCCCAGCTCTGTGAATCTGTGAATCAATTCAACCTGTTTTCTTTATAAATTACCCAGTCTTGGGCAGTTCTTTGTAGCAGCGTGAGAATGGACTAATATAGTGTTATAATATTATTATAGTGGTTCACAGTTTTTCATAGTTCTTAGTATTTTCCTCATCAGAAAGAAGGAGGAACGTGATGTAAATAAATCTTTATATTAAAAATATCACATGGATACCAACTAACGTGCCCTACCCACAAATACTGAAATCTCCTGTGCCTAATTAATATGGCTACACCATGATTTATATAACTTTATATAAATCTGTATAACTATATTATATACATAGACTGCAATCTTATCCTTGCCAGTCAAAAAGCAGTTCCACAGATGGCATGTATGAGTCTGTCTGGAAAAGCAGATGTTTGACCTGGAGTCATTTCTGTCACGCATATGGTCCATCCCTGGGTTAGTTTTTCTGGCCATTGCTGAATGATTTGTCCAGCCAGTGTTCTGCAATGCCTTAGTGGAAATTAACTCATGCACTACTGGTTGTTAGAAACAATGAAGTAAGTGTTGCTTCCTGATTGTCAACACATATTCCACTATTTAAAATATGAATTCTAGATCCTCAGAAGAAAACAGTGCGCAGGACTAGAATTAAAAGCCTTAAAATTCTTTTCCTGTCCTTGAAGCAGGCTTCCTTGACACTGCTGTGGAAGTACTTTACCTTTCTGCAACTGTTTCCTTATATGAACAATAGGTATAATAATTGTCTTTCATATCCCATAAAGATATAATAAAGATAAAATTTGATATATTTTGAAATAATTTGACAATTGTACCATGATACAGGATATTGATATTACTGACTTTGTGGGATTGCTACTGCCTAATACTACCTACATTTATCACTCATAAAATCAGATATTTTACCAGGATTATTCTATTTTACATAGAAATCGAAATGTAGTATAGTTTAGATTTTAAAATAAGCAAAAGGACTTGCTCCTGTTCTTTTCCTTTTGTATATACTTTCCACAATAATATTCTTTTACATCATTATTTTATTCATTTATCAATAAATGGAAAAAAGGAGAAAATGACAACAAATAAAAATTGGAAAAATGACAGAAGCCTTGTAGAAGAGAAGCAGGAAGACTTTTATAGTAATTTCTCCTATAAAATAATCCTAACAGCAAATTCTGATGTCAATAAAGAGAGGTCGTAGGGTCTGTCCATTCTAGGACATGTGCCTTACTTCATCAATGGCTAGAGTAGAATGGATTAAAAGAGAATTATTGGCACTAATCTAACTCAAAATAAATTAAGATATTTAATCTCTTAACTCTTTTAGGAAACAAACATACTAATTAAAAAGAAATATAACTTTATAAGGATCAGGCATGAATATCATACATGATATGGTTTGAGTCTGTTTCCCCACTCAAATCTCACCCAGAATTGTAATCCCCATGTGTCAGGGGAGGTACCTGGTGGGAGGTGATTGGATCATGGAAGTGGTTTTCCCACGACAGTGAGTTCTCAAAGATCTGATTGTTTAAAAGTGTTTGGCAATTCCCACCTCTCTCGTGCTCTCTCCTGCCACCTTGTGAAGAAGGTGCTTGCTTCTCCTTCATGGTCCACCATAGTTATGTTTTCTGAGGCCACCCCAGTCATGTGGAACTGTGAGTCAATTAAATCTCCTTTCTTTATAAATTACCCCATCACAGGTTCTTTATAGAAGTGTGAAAATGGACTGATACAATACACAATGTCTCTAGAAACACTCATAGAGTGCTAGTTTAATAATGACAGTAAATCAAGAGTTTAATGTAAATCTCTCCAAAATTTGTCTATCAAGATGACTAAATATCAAGCCACCTAAGTCAAAATTAGAAGTCACATAATCTGTGTTCTTAGGTCATTTTTAAAAATTTTACCTCTCTTACAACAATAAATTTGGGTTATCATGTTATATTTTGCCTTGTTTTTTGGTATGTTTTTATGTTGGTTGTTAACGTAATAATATAATGTAATAATAATATAAGCTATAGCTTATGGTCTTTATGTTTTCATATAGAGAAGGCTTTCCTGTCTTCTTATAAAACTTGAAACATTTTGATTTTGTCATCATATATTTAATTTGTTTGTACACCATATTTCAGGTCCACCTTCCCCTATCTCTGCCTAATTATAGGAATATGGTAAAGATAATAAAAGTAACAAAAGGACACCTGAAGTATGATTACATAGTGTTTGGTATTTCAGAAATTATTTCATTGTATTCTCTGAACATTGAGCTCAAAATGTGTAAACTCTAACAGTTCTATGATTATAAGGCACCTACTCTTAACCTCAGACAAAAAATCACTGGAGCTGTACAAAAATTTGAGTATTGTACATTCCCCATACTGGAAAATATATCATATTGAAAGAATGCAATGAAAAGGGATTTGAATTTTCCCTTTTAAATACATTTCATTGAGTACCTAAAAAATAAAACACAGGGTCAAACATATGGATGGTTCCATATTTATATAAACATGGTTCCTCCTTCTAATCCTCCCACTTCCCACAAATTCTGTTGGTTGATATACTAAACTCTGCCTTCTGATCTCCCGAAGATAGCGAAAAAGTGTGAAAAAATGAAAGGAACCCCTGCTAAGTATTTAGTACTTAATGATATTCAGATGTTATTTTGGAAAAACTACATCCAAGCAGCATAACAAAGGGTAGGTAAATTACTTGATACTTGCTCTAGTGAGGCTGTAGAAATAATTGAAATGTATAAGACCTCAAAGCATTTTCTTCCTACTCCATACATTTAGTGCCCATCCATGCAAAAGTATAAGATTCTCCCACCACTTAAATATTTAAGCACATAATTCAGCACCTTCAAGTCCTTAATCATACCTATTCTCATCATACATGGTTCTATCTGCATTATTAATCATGCATCTCCTTATTTTAGTCTTTCATGGGATATCTTCAAAGTGATAAAAAAAGGAGTTAAAACAGAGAATCTACAATTTGACAGACATATCAACCATTTCTTCCATTTCAATAATGTATGTGAAATTATATTGGGCATTATAGTTATATATGAAAAGCCATAGATACTCAGGAAAGTGTAAAATTATGTGGTGGCTGTGAAACTATCCTTTAAATGTGTATATCTCACATATTGTTTATAATGAACATTTTGTTCAAAGGTATGTTGAAGGGATATTTCTTGTTCATTACTTTTTTAATGTTCACACATATTGTGGATTGTGGTTCTTTATGAAAGATCAGCCACTTTGCCTTAAATAAATAAATTTCAAATGAGTTCCTTTCCATTAGTGAGCAGAGCCCAATTAAATAGGATTTTTAAAAACTTAACTCTCTTCCACACCTTTGCCAGCAAAAATAATTATATTCAGTACTTGGTATTCATTCACTTAGGAGCCCCACTATCCTAGAGACTTGGGCATATTTCCAAGGAGTAAGGCACCTGTAACCTGAGCTCACAGTTTATAAAATTGTGAATTAAGGAAATAGTAGCCACAACTTGGCAAAGTCACCGAAATTATATACAAATATAATGCTGACATAGATTTCTCTCTCTAAAACCTTTAAGGCTTTGTAAACTTGAAGTATATTACCTATGCCATCAGTCCACTTGTTCTGAAACGATGCCACCAATGTTTCCTCTGCCTAAAATTTTCTGCTCCCTCCTTACTCCCAGTCCCAGATAGATTACTTGCCTTCATCACATACTCTCTAGTGTCAAATAATTTGACCTGGTAATGCTTATTTCACTTATAATTACTCTCTCTATATCTGTATTTTGGCCATTTGTCTAGACCCCATACCACATGAAGAAAGGGCTTGTGACTGCTGTGCTTACCACTGTGTCTACCATGTCCAGCATGGAGCCTACCAGAGAGAAAAATCAGGAGATTGTTAAATAGAGTTAACTGTCACCATTATAGCATGTCTGCAAGATGCTGAGATAATAGGTTCTGGGTACTTTGGTTTCTGATGTTTTATGTTAATACATGGATAGAAATTAAGGACTAGCAAGATTGTTAGTGAAGACCTTCATTAAATAGTTTGTCTCAATTGCCAGATGTTTTAAAATTGCCTTAAGCAGGTGCTGGATAGACAACATAACATCTGTTGATTTAATTAGAATAAGTTTAACATCACTTAACATCTTTGAACTTCGGTTTCTTTCCTTGTAGAATTATGGGATTGATTGAAACAATTAGTAAATTTCCTTTCAGTTTTTGAATTCTGTAATAATTTTTGTGTTGCCTTTTTGTACATGATTGAATCTTTTGTATAATACTCAAATTTCTGTACAGCTCCAGTGAGCTCTTGTCTACGCATAGATGTCATCAGAACCACAGAACTATTAGAGTTTACATACTTAAAGCCCGATGTCCAGAGAATTCAATTAAAGAATCTTTGGAAAAAAAAAAAAAACATAAAAAGGTGATCCAAAGACCATTATACCCTCCCACTTACAGAGCACTTACTGTTTCAGTTCCTTACATATTTTAAAGACAGATTTTATTTAAATATTTAACATTACACCAAGCATTCCCTGTTATTAATGTCATAACACTGACTCTCAGCAAGTTTGTTTCTAATTTTGCTCTTTAGTATACTTCTAGACACTTTTCCCATGTTTTATTTTTATGCTTGAAAATGGATATCAGATTATTATATATTCTATAACAACTTCACTTATGTCCTCCAGAATAAAATTTCTCATGTAATAATACTTTTTTATATGGACATAATTCATAATAATCCTGATTGTATCCTTCAGCTTACAAATATGCCCTTCATACTTGCCATTTCTATTCATTTTCAACAATATATAAATGTCATTTAAAAACTGGAAACCAGCAAATTTACATGTTTCTCCTTTGTTCTATTTCAATTTTGTTTTTCTTTTGAATACCCACATATACACATACTTGCATGCATATATGTTCAGAATTCATGCAATACTTCTGTATTCTTCCCTTTTGATTAATATTATAAGTACTTCCTAGATTCCTTATAGCTATATTTTTCCCATAAGTTAGACTTGATCAGTATGTAAGCTATATATTACTTAACTGTTTTTCTTTATAGTTAGATCCTGGTTGTCAATGTGTGTTTTTGATATACAGAAACAGATACTTCTGTTTCAAAAATTTTTTTTCTTGTATCAAATAATTAACTACTCAAGGATATTGTGTACTAGATGAAAATGTTGGGTCATGGATATATATCTTTCTAAAAGCATAATGTAAACTCAGAAGATAATAATATAGGAATAAAGTGCACTTTACTAAAATGTAAGAGCATTTAAGACTCACTAATACTGTTGCAAAATAGTAGCTCAAGTACACTTTTGTGGAAATATGTTTTAAAAAACAAACTAAATAAATTTTAATTTTGTTGGTTTCAACCAATGCTGTAATTTATTGTGATCAATTGTAATTTTGAGTGCATTGTTAAAAAAATTATTTGTAGAGAAATTTCCTTTGTTCAACTAATATTTATTGATAATCTAAGTCCCAGAGTTATAGTACAAAAAATACAAAAATACTTTTCTTCATAAATTGTACATTCTGATAGGCAGAGATAGATATTAACACATTTTATGGATAAGCAAAAAGCAGTTAGAGAGCAATTCTCTAAAAACATTAGATAAATACCTTTTCCCTAAAAACAGGAGTGATATTCATGCTAAAACAATTGGTTTAACATGAGAAGTGAATGATCATTAAGTCATAGGCTCTTAACACTGTTTACCAGTTGACTATAAGCTCTGCCTGTATATATTTACAAATATGAATTTTTAGAGTCATTAGAAGTAATTTTTTTCCCCAAAAAGTAAGTAAAAATCCAACACAGGGATCAAATAACTCCTTATAAGACTTTTTTTCATCATAAATTATATACAATGCAATTTAAACCACTTCTTGCATTTCAATTCACAAATAACATATCCTTGAAATGTTATCTCATTACTGAAAAGTTTTGAGGGGGATAAGATTATTGCGTGGAAGTAAATGTATTGCTGTGTACCTTCCATGTACTTTTCTTGGTATTGGCTAGTTACTTGTAAAATAATGTATATTTCACAAACTTGCTTCTATTAAACTTCCTGAAAAATATTAAAGAACAAAATAATAATCACCAAATTTTCACAAGAGATTTAGGGAAAAATAAGTTTTCAAAAACTTTTATTTTGTAATTTCATGAATGTTAAAAATGCATTCCTTTTATTTTCTCTCTTTTCCACTGTTTGGAGATGTCTTTGACTTATTCAGACCAATGTTTCTCATATTCTAACGTTCACGAAATAACATTTGGGATTGTATTAAAATGTGTAGTCTCACTCTGTAAGTCTGAGGGGACGCCTAATATGTCCATTGCTAATAAGCTCCATGTGATGACAATGTTGCTGGTACTATGGACTCTATTTTGAATGGCAAGTGTCAAGACAGACTAGCAATAACAGTGAAAGCAAAAACTTTTATTTTGTATCTCTCATGCGGTTAAAAACAATATTCATTATCAAATCAAAATCAACTTTTATAGGAGGAGTAATGTCCAGTATGTTGGAGGATAACTTTTGAGGTAATCAAATACCTTGCCTTCACTATGGCATTTGATCACCCATAAATGCCATTTATTGGTCCATTGGCTCTTTTATGAACTTTACTCTCATAAAAACTCAACCTAAACAAAGAAAAAAAGAGGAAGCAGTCTGGGTAACTCTATTGTAAGTGTTCCTCCCCCAAATGTGTTTTCAACTGCGACAGATTTAATGTTTCGTAACATTATTATTTTATGTAGGTGGAACATTTCATTTTTATCCTTTTATTGTCTTCTTTAGTAATATTTTTAAAAGTCAGACTGTAGTTGAGTTAGACTTTGTAGGCCCAAAAAGTTAAGATATAAATTTTAACAATTGATTCTCACAATTTCTTAATTTGTTATTTCCATACTTTTTGGAGGCTTAGTTTTGCTATTTAAAAAATTAGGTATAATACCTGCAAATCAATAATAAAGTATGTTGATTAGTTGATGCTAAGGTTTGAATTGAAATTATTTCCAATTGATAACTCATATTCAGTTGAACTCATATGCAATTGATAATTCCTATTCAATTGATAACTGTTCAGATATTTGGGTTTATATATCTCTGATTATTTCTAAACAGTATCGTAGTTGAAGCTACTGTGTCATGCAAGTAGTAATTCTGAGATTCCTTTAAATAATCTCTTGACTGTATAGTAAAAAAGTGTATTTTAAAAATATGTAAAATGTTCCCAGAAATTAAAAACATATGATTGTCCACATCAAAAAATAATAAAACAAGCTTGCATGTATAAAAAAGTAAAATAATAATTGCAAAGTAGAATATTAATTATAATATGCTAATATTAATATTAAAATATTAATTATAAAAATATTAACATGATATAATAAGCTAGATACTAACTCCACTATATAGGTAACTAAATTAAATGTAAACAGCTTATAAACATCAATGAAAAAATAAAAGAGATAGGACAAAGAAACATTTATATTCAAGGATTAAGAAAAGTTGACAAGGAAAAGATAAAAGAATACAACTTGAAAAGACAAATTAAATGCATTGTCTAATAGCAGACAATGTATATTATAAGGAAAGAAGCATTTTTTTTCTAAGGTTTTACTCTACATTTAGGCTATGTTAGCCACAGTCTGAGGGTTGCTGACAAAAGACTCCAGACTTCTAAGTTAGATTAAAAAGATCAGAGTATCATCACAGCAGTAGCAGTAGCCAGAGTTTCAACATTTTCTTGCACTAGTTTCCTGAATTCCATTTTCCACAGGGTGATCTGAATAGGGCCAGTTGACACCTGCACATGCAGTAGGTTCAATTACTACAGTAGATCTTTCCAAGCTAAGGAAACCTGATACCTTTATAACAGGCATAAGCACACATTCCCTTTGTCCCAGAGGAAGGCTATCTTCCAAAGTCTGTTACTACAAAAAATATCCTTGAAAAGATAGTTCCAAATAAAGGCAGTCAATGTGGTTGCTCAGAAGACATGCAGAAATGTGAAAAATTCATAGAGAATCATCTCCCAATATTATCCACCCCTCATTTTCACATCTTGGCTCCTGGAAATTTTTCCCATGAATAAATTGTCAAATTAATCACCAGTTAAATTAATCTTACTGACAGACACTGGCATCAAATCTTTTCAGTTTGTCTCATATAGAATTTACTTAAGCAGCTAACAACATGACTCAAAGCAGAATGATGATGTCAGTGTGCACAATAGATATCAACCCATGCCCCTTAGAAGCCCAGACTTAACCAGCTGAACAAAATTCCTTAAACGTTGTGACCTTTGAAAGAAAGCTAAGTGACAGTCTCTATAAGTTTCTGCATTGACATTTCTGCTAGGCTGGAAACATTATTTCAAGCAGAGTAAGATGTATTTGTGATATTTATGATTGCACAGCTTCTACTAAAACACAAGGAAGAATTCTAGGGCAATTCTACCACTTATAATAACCTTGGCCCATAATTTTGAGGCTGACCTGAATGCTTTTCAAGTTCAAGATGATGTTTCTTTTAATACTTGAAGGTATTTTATGACCACCACTAGAAGACAAGTCATTATCATTTGGTTAGGAAGCAAGTTAATGCCTGAGTTCATACAAGTTCAGTCTCTGTGGGTGCAAATGGTGTACCTCTGGAATGAAAATCTTGACTCCAGTGTGACTTCCAGTTCAACTAACACATGTGAGGATTTTCTGTCAGTTTAAAGAAACTGGGTTTCTGGGTTTTCTGGGTCTGATCCTTCTTTTAAGGAGAAATGCCTGAGGCCAAACTAAATGGTTTGAACATGCCACCAGCCGGGTGGTATTCAACTGCTCTATGGAGTACTTCGGCAGAGAATGTATAAATGGGGTGGGAAATGTATCTAAACGTGTTGACAGATGTTTTGCGTGGAAGGTGCAGGAGCTGGGGACGTTTCCTGCTGTTTTTGACAGACTTATCTCTACATTTAAGTGGACTTTCAAACTGTGATGAAAATCTTCTGGCAGGGAATAGTAGATACAGCAGTCATTTAAATTAACACACTAGTAATGTTTAGTAGAGATGCATTTAGGCATATTTCTTTCATGAAGAAAGCTCTAGGAACACTTTGGAAAGAGAAAGACCATTCATGTCCCTCCCTACCTTCCTGTACCTGGTGGAAGCTAAGTTATTTTCTCACCAGGTTCTGCATTACTGCTCTCTCTCCACTACCTCAAAAATAGTGCATCTCATTCCAGTAGCCATAACTTCATCGTTTCACCAACATTCCATAGTTATAGCCAGACCTTTTACACAGAGTCAGGTATAAGAATAATTTTTAAAAACTTAACAAGGACATATTGTGTTCCCCACTTTGACCTGTATGGGCCACAGTAGGAAAAATTAGTGAGCAGTAAATTCAACTAAATGGTAATGGGTGTTGTGATCTAGGATGATATCTGTGACGGTTAATTTTAGGTGAAAACTTGATTGGATTAAGGAAGACCTAGCGAGCTGGTAAAACATTACTTCTGAGTATATGTGTGAGTGTGGTTCCAGAGGAGACTGGCATGTGAATTGGTAGATAGAATGGGGAAAATCTACTGTCAAGGTAGGCAGTACCATCCAGTTGAGTCAGGATAAATAAGGTTAGGAGGCCAAACTGGCTTGTCCCCTTGTGTGAAGCCCAGAAGGCTCTGCATCCCTTGCACCCTTATGCATGAGCACCCAATTTTTTGGAGTTAGCAGTCTCACAGGATACTGGCAGACGCCAGATGGTTACAGGCCCCTGATACCCGGTATGGTCTAGGAAAGAACAAAAGCCCCTTATTCCTGATGTAACTTCCCCAATCACCAATCCACCAGCACTAAAAGCCGAAGAAGGTATTAGCTACAAATTCCGACCTTTGGGGGCTAGAGACTTCTCTGGGGTCCCACATGCTCAACTAAGCTCAAGGTTTAGCTTATAGTAAGCTTTTCCTCATTTGAATAGTAAAAAACACACCTCTAGATGGAGATTTTATATGCTAATGATACATGTGTTACATGTTAGAGCATGTAGATGCCAAGCACATGTTCCAACTGCAGGTCTGCCTTTGCATACTTGATCTTGCCAGTATTTTATGAATATGTATATACAGCTACCATAAAAAGGGATTCCCCTTAAGGCACTAGCTGCTGTCTCTCCCTTTGAGCAGCCCACTCTTGCCTCTCAGAGGTACTTTTGCTTTACAGTAAAGTTCTTTGCTTACTCTTACTCTGGACTCACTCTCAAATTCTTAGGTGCGGCAAAGTCAAGAACCTGAACTGGCCTACGAGCAGCACAATAAGCTGCAGGGCTGAATAGAACAGAATGGCAGGGAAAAGACAATTTCACTCTCTAGTGCGCTCTCTCTCTCCCTCTCTTTTTTGTCTCTCTCCTGTTGATGTAACGCCCTTTTTTACCCTGGCCGTGGACATTAGAACTCCAGTCTCTTTAGTCTTTGGACTCCAGGACTTACACCAGGGGCTCTCCAGGTTCTCAGGCCTCTGGCCTCAGACTGAGAATTACATCATCGGCTTCCCTGGTTCTGAGGCTTTTGTACTTGGATTGAGCCACTCAATCATCATCCCAGCTTGCAAACAGCCTGTTGTGAGACTCCTCACCCTCTATAATTGTGTGAGCCAACTCCTGTAATAGCCCCGTCCTATCTATCTATCTATCTATCTATCTATCTATCTATCTACCTACCTATTTTTAGATTTATAGATATTATCTATTTATTTATAGATACTATCTATCTATTTTTCTATCTCCTGTTAGTTATGGCTCTGGAGAATTCTGACTATTACAGTGCCAAACCAATAAGAGAACCCAATGTGGCTGAACCAGAATATATTTGAATCTCCTAAGACTCTTTGTTAACCAGGTTAATAGAGAGTATAATAACCAGGCTGTTCCCTTTAGGAGAACAAAAGAAACATCATGCTTGGCAATATTCTGTGCAGAATCCCAAATATTCGAAATTGGTCTGTATGTTATCCCCTCATCCCTTTTGTCCAAATCATTACCTAAGAAGTGATTAATATGAAATAACAATATTTTTAAGTGACTTTTACAATAAAGGATGTCTAACTGAAAATGTGCCACACAGCCAAGAACACAATATGGATTTGCTTTAAGGGCCTTGATATTGGGATGGATATCAACTGATTGGATTCAAATAGCAACATCATAAACGAAAAAGGGTCAAGACTGGTGAATTACTGCAAGTTACTGAGCCTTGAGAGCACTTGAAGGGTTCGCTGTAGTCAATCTACATTGGTATAATGCTCTGAAATTGGTCTTCCTCGCTAGGAAATAAATGAGTGACTTTTGGCCAGACTCACATATCTGTCATTAAGTGGTAGCCTCTGTGGCAGGAACAAAGTCATTTATTTTGCGTACATTTTATAATGGTGGATGTATTGCCATGTCTAGTGCAATAATGTATTTAGTTAGCAGTGATAGTAATTTGGGTAGTACAGGCATGATCAGCAGCTTGATTCCAGTTGGTCTCTAGATGAATTACTCAGATTGTTTAAATAACAGTCATTTGTTTCTACAGTTTACAAGCTCAGTCTCTAATATGCCAGTTTGTAGTTTTCTAAGTGTCAGAGTAAACATCTAGGCTACTAACAACAGACTAATGCTCAGTAGAAATATAACAATGTTTATTAAAGGGAGTTCTGGGCCAGGAATGATGGCTCATGCCTGTAATCCCAGCACTTTGGGAGGCTGAGGTGGGCAGATCATGAGATCAGGAGTTTGAGATCAGCCTGGCCAACATGATGAAACCCCGCCTCTACTAAAAGGACAAAAATTAGCCTGGTGTGGTGGCGGGCACCTGTAATCCCAGCTACTGAGGAGGCCGAGGTAGGAGAATCGCTTGAACCCAGGATGTAGAGTTTGCAGTGAGGCGATATTACACCATTGCATTCCAGCCTGGGCAACAGAACAAGACTCCATCTCAAAACAAAAAAAAAATTAAAAATTAAAAAAAAAGGAGTACCGGCTAGAGTGATGAAAACGACTTTGAATTATGCCTACTTAGTAGAGATACCACATCTGTTTTTAGTTCTGCATATTTGGTGTTAAGAATGAAGAGCTACATCAAACAAATACACACCACTGTGGGTTAGTCAGCTGAACCATCAGTAATCTAGGTCAATCTTTTTAAGAGATACTTTATGAATCAAAGGTGCAGTGGGGCCAGTAGCTTTGCTTCACGTAATTGAGAAATTTTCCCAAGGGGAAAACATCCACTTTTTCATGTAAAGACAAAATTCTGCTGGGGTTAGACCAGTTGCATTTCTGACTATACCATTTCCATTTGACAAATTAGATCGATGGAGACTTCCTACCTTGTTCGTTCTTGAGTCTCCATTGACTCATCCTAACAGGCAATATCAGGAAGGAGAGTTGCAAAGCCTCTGTGGATCAAGTCTTCAGCTTCAGCAAAAGCCCAGTAGCAATCAAGTAGGTGCTTTGCAAGAAAAGTACAGGTAGCAGTCCTATTAGTCAGGTGTAGTGTTCAAAAGTCTAAAGGACACCTCCAGCTAGATTTTGCATCTTTTTGCTAGAGGCTTCAATTTGCAAAACTATGCCACACAAACTTGTAACTCAAAAGGTTCTTTGGATTTGTAGGGCCCAAGAGGTACTAGCACTTTTCTATATGTGATTCTTCCTAACCAGGAGAATCTCCTCTGGCACTTACGGGATAGGGAAATGTAAACACATAGCATATCAGCTCCTACTATGATGATTAATTTTATGTGTCAACATGATTGGACCATGGGATTCCAAGATATTTGGTCAAACATTATTCTGTGTTTCTATGCAAGTTATTGTGAATGAGTTTAACACTGAAATTGGTAGACCACACAAAGCAGGTTGCCCTCCCTAACGTGAGTAGGCCTCATCCAATCAGTTGAACATCCAAATATACCAAAAATCTCACTCTCTCCCTTAACAGGGTATTTCTCTTGCCTGTCTGCCTTGAGCTGGGACACTACACTTTTCCTGCCTTTGGACTCAAACTGAAACATTGGTTGCTTGTAAATAACCATCAGCTCTCGTGGTTAACAGGACTTAAAACTCATATTGGAAGTGCACCATTAGGTCTCCTGAGTCTCCAGTTCGCAACCAACAGGTTCTGGGATTTGTTAGCCTCCATGATCATGTGAGCCAATTCCTTATGTTATATTTATATATAAAGTATAAATATATAATGTATGCCTACTGCATAGAGACACCACGTCTATTTTTAATTCTGCATACTTGGTACTGAGGATGAAGAACTACATCAGACGAACATATGCCACTGTGATTTCGATTGCTGAAACATCAGTAATCCAGGGTGAGAATTATAAAAATAAATTATATATGCAGTATGTAGTTCTATCTATCTATCTATCTATCTATCTATCTATCTATCTATCTATCTTACCAGTTCTGTTTCTGCAGAGAACCGAGACTATTACAGATTTTGGCACGAAGAAGTGGGCTGTTTCTGTAACAAGTATCTAAATATGTGTTAACATGGCTTTGAAAATGGGTATTGAGTAGGAGGGTGGAGAGGTTTGGAGTTTTATGGTAGTAAAAGCCTAGATTGCTGTGAAGGGACTGTTCGTAGAAATATGGATGATTAGAGACGATTTTCATGAGGTCTGAGAAAGAAAAAAAATATCAGAGAGAAAGCCTCTATTTTCCTAGAAAATACATATATCCTCATAACCTAAATGTTGGTAGAAATTTAAAAAACCTTTTATTTTAAATTCAGGGTTACATTTGTTACATAGATAAATGTGTGTCGTGGGGGGTTGTTATGCAGGCTATTTTGTCACCCATATATTAAGCCTACTACCCATTAGTAATTTTTCCTGATGTTCTAGCTCCTCCCACACTCCACCCCCCGATAGGCCCCAGTGTGTGTTGTTCCCCTCTATGTGTCCGTGTGTTCTCATCATTTAGCTCCCATTTATAAGTGAGAACCTGCAGTATTTGTTTTTCTGTTCCTGTGTTAGTTTGCTAAGTGTAATGGCCTCCAGCTCCATCCATGTCCTTTCAAAGGACATGCTGTCTTTCGATTTTATTGCTTCATAGTATTCCATGGTGTATATGTGCCACATTTTCTTTATCCAGTTCCTCGTTGATGAGCATTTAGGTTGATTCTATGTCTTTGCTGTTGTGAATAGTGCTGCAATGAACATACATGTGCATGTGTCTTTATAATAGAACAATTTATTTTCCTTTGGGTATATACTGAGTGATGAGATTGCAGGTCAAATAGTATTTCTGTCTCTAGGGCTTTGAGGAATGGCCTCATTGTCTTCCACAGTGGCTTAACTAATTTACACTCCTACAAAGTATATGTAAGTCTTCGTTTTTCTCCACAATCTCACCAGGCTACGTCTGGTCATAGTGTAAACTTTCTATGACAACTTCTAAGTTTCTGCATCAGTAACTAATATAGTTTCACAAGAGAAAAGCCATATGTTTATATCGTTTCTGTTAATTACCTGTAAAATTATATGTTATATGGTTGTATTATTAAAGCAAATTCTTACATTTAAATATCTGTATCAAATGCAACCTCATTTATTTGTCCATATGTTGCAACATGAACAGATAATCTGATGAGGTATAATCTCACTTCAAAGAAATAGCTTTTCACTTTCAAATTATTCTTCCAAAGAAAAATGACATGTGAATTACAAAAAGCAATTTTTGTAATCGCTCTGTAGTAAGATAGAATTTTTACTATTTGTTTGGGATTAGTTTCTCTCTCTCTGGCTTCCAGTGAGTAACTCGATTTCAATTTCTTCAAGTCTGTATGTCTTACACTGGATATTGGAGATTATAAGACATATAATAAGGTATTATTATGGGAACAAATTGGATAATAAATATGGTAGAAACATATTATCAAGATATTAACTGATATTGTTTTGCTTTTTTGCCACTTATTCCCACTTTTCTGTTTTCTTTATTCAAGTAGTTTGTATTGCCTTTCAGGCTTCCAGGGCAGATGGCCAAAATAACATAAGAAATATTCTAAAATGCTGGGACATTTCTAATCTCAAATAAGAATAACAAGACGAAAATTTATTGGGACTATCTTTATTGTCTGCAAAACCTACAGAAAATATGAATAGAGAAAATAAATGTAGTTTTTGCTGTATCAATGGCAACGATGGCAGAAAAAAAATGTTATGTTCCATTCACGCCTGCGATTATGGAAGGAGATCCATACCTGACACATATTTAAGGCACCTAGCAGTGGGTCCCTGAAAAGATAAGAGAGAAATAATAATAGCTATGCCTATGCTGATCTATTTCATCACAAATATCTTTTCACAAAACAAATTGGTAGAATCTTAAATGTTCAGAAAAAAATATTAGGGTGAACACCAGATCATATATCTAATGTATAATCATCCTGATGAGTTCTTCAAATGCTATTTGTAAATGCTAGGTATTTGGATGCCTAGACTTTTTGATGAAAAAAAAAAAGAATGTCTCAGGACAAAAGGCTTAGTTGCAAAATGGCAGTGCAGAAGTATAGTTTGTCCGGAAAAAAAAACACTTTAAAAATCTCTCAGTAACAGAGGTAACACCTAAAGTATTATGTATTAGAAATTCCAAGGAATGAATGTCACTTCAAAAAGAAAAATAAAATTTGAGTGGGAGGATTCTATCTTGTCCTCTGACACACATCACTGACTTTTTCAGAAAAACATCCATACTGACAGCAGGAAAGAGCTGCCTTTTTTTCCATGATAGGTCCTGATGTACACCGAATGCTATATTTGGTGTGCAAGAAAACTGTTTATATAAAAAATTACTATATATATATACACACACACAGTTTTAGACAGGATTTTATATATATATATGTTTTACTAAGAATATTAATACCATTATATTTTAAACATAAAATAGTTTGGCTTTTCCTCAAGATTGAGTAATGTCTTAAAACTTAAAATGAAAATGCATGATTAAAAATTTAATAAAGAAGAATTATTAAAACTAAATGATTAATGCCAATAAAACAAAAAATTGTATGGTTCTTGAGTCTAAAGAAGTACAATATTTTAGAGCTAGTCTTGATTCTTAGGTACATATACCTACTTATGTACATTTTACCATAATGAACCAAATAAAATATTAATACAGTAAAGAGGAACTTTTTTTTGGTTATTCTAAATGCTATCAGATATCAGCTTAGAGACTGAGGAGCCATTTAATGTTTTCAACTTATTGCAACCTAATACGTCAATTCTGGACCATGTTTGCGACTTAAATGATAACATACAACTACTCACAAGAATAGACTAAAATTGTGGGCAGTGGCCAGAATGACTAAAGTTCACCATTCTGAAAATCATATATTATTGCTAACCCCATTGTAAAGACAAGTGATTAGATCATCATCAAACTGCAGTCTGTTTCTGCTTTGTCATCAACAAAAATTATTTATTGTGAAAACTCATCCTTGGGTAACAGAATGGATTTAGAGATCCTATTTTTTTTAATAGAAATTAATTGATTTTTGGTAACAAAGAAATGCACTTCAAGTATGCAATTTTTAAACATGAAATGTTAACATGTGTATGTGTTCTTTATTCCAAGGTGTGAAACTCTACTGTGCTTGAAGTATATTTTTCTTTATTAAATTCAAAAATGGGGAAGACATTGAATATACCTAAAACGTAGGTAAACTTCTCAGGATTCTCAATTAATATTTACTAACTAGCTAGCTACAATATAATTTTCAGGAAAAATGAATGTAAAGGCTTCTGGCTTTCTATAAATTAAAAAAAAGTGCCAGGAATTTTCACAGCCTATTTAAAATTATGATACTCTAGCACAAATAAATAAAAGACAAATTGGTAAAATCTGACAATAGTTCTAAATAAATTTGAAGTTATTAAAGCAATTTTAACCTGTATCTTTTGATATTCTTTGTTTTTAATTTTATTTGCATATTTCTTCATCTCTATTAATACCAGAAATAATATTTATGAAATATATATTAAGCTCTACCTAAAACTGAAAGAAACTCCATTAGCAGTTTTGTAATTTTAATCTTACATTTAAATATATGATACATTTTACTCTTTTTTTGTTTTTTTTTTTGAGACAGAGTCTCAGGCTGTCACCCAGATTGGAGTGCAGTGGCGCCATCTTGCCTCACTGCAACCTCTGGCTCCCGGTTCAAGTGATTTTCCTGCCTCAGCCTCCTGAGTAGCTAGGATTACAGGCACATGTCACCACATCCGGCTAATTAGAGACGGGGTTTCACCATGTTGGTCGGGTTGGTCTCAAACTCCTGACCCCATGATCCACCCGCCTCGGACTCCCAAAGTGTTGGGATTATAGGAGTAAGCCACCGCGCCCGGCCTACATTAATTTTTTATAGTGTCAGCAGTAATCACACTTCATTCTTTGCCATGTGAATATTCAGTTATCCCAGCAACATTTTGAAAACGATAACTTTTTCTCCATTGAGTTATCTCGACTGTAAATATAAGGGTTTATGTCTGGACTGGTTTATTTCTTGTGTTTTTTAGTGGAGTGTTCTGTGAATATATGAAGTCTAATTTGCTTATTACTTTATTCAAGTCTTCTATGTTCTCGTTCATCTTTTGCCTTGTTGCTCTATTCATTATTAAATATGAGGTGTTGAATTTACCAATTAATTTTGTTATATTGCTCCAGTTACCTTTCATTTATGTCAATTTTTGCTATTTGTACTTTTGGTCTCTGTTGTTAGGTACATGCATGTTTATAATCACTGTGTCTTTTATCATTAGAAAATGTCCCTCTTTGACTATACAAACAGTTATTGTCTTAAAGTTTATTATGTCTAATATTAGCATAGCCACTTGTTACTGTCAGCATGGCATATATAGTTTTTTCAACTTATTTATGTATTTGAAATAAAAGTGTCTCTTTTGGACGGTATAGAGTTGGGTCATTTTTAATGTACATTTGTCCAATGCTTGCCTCTTGATTGAAGTGTTGGAGTGTTTAAGTAATTTATGTTTAATGTAAGTACCTATTAGTTAGCATGTGTATGCCATTTTGATATATCTTTATATGTTTTAAATCATTTTGTTCAATATATATATATATACTAGTGTTCCACTACTGTTTTGTATTGTATTAAATATATACATCCTATTATATCATTTTAATCTTTTTCATTTATTTTACTTTATATTTTGAGTTATTCTTAGATCTTATCCTGCACATTATTAACACATGAATTTAAAATAATTTATCTTGAATTAATACCAATTTATTTGCAGTAATAGATAAAAAAACTTTAATGTATGCCATCCTCTCCAACCCCCTTTCTGCCGTTATTGTAATATAAATGACCTCTTCATACATTATATACCCATTAACAGAGTTTCTTAATTATTGCTTTATGCAGTTGTTTTTAAAAACAGATAGACTATTTTACAGGTTAAATTACATTTATTTATACTGTATTTTACATTTCCTGATGTAGTTACATTTACTGTTCTCTATTTCTTTGTGTGGACTTGAGTTACTGTCTAATGTCATTTCCTTTCAATCTGAAGGATTTTCATAGGTATTTCTATGAGAAAGATCTGCTGGTGATAAATTCTCTCAGTTTTGGCATATGTGGAATTGTATTAATTTATTCTTTATTTTAAAAACACTGTTTGCTACTATAGAATTCTTGGTTGACAGTCTTTCAGCCCCTTGGAAATGTCATACCACCACTTTTAACCTCCGTGAGAAACCTCTCTTTACCTTACTGAAGATCCCTTATGTGTGATGAGTTGTTTTTCTCTTACTGCTTTCAGGTTTCTCTCTTTGTTTTAGACTTTTGATAATTTGATTGTAGTTTATCTGCTTGCCTCCTTGAGTTTCTCTTACTTGAATTTATAGATTAAGATTCTTAATAAAATTCAGCAATTTATTTTTCCCTATTGTTTCTTTTTTTTTTTTTAAATCTTTTCTCTCACCTCTTCTTCATCATAGAGTCCCATGATGGTCCACGTTAATACACTTTATTGTGTACCACAAGTCTCTGAGGTTCTATTCAATCTTTTTTCTTTCACGTTTCATATTGAATAATCTCAATTGACCCATTTGTGTGTTTACTGATACTTTTTACTGCCAACTCAAACCTTCTGTTAATCTCATCTAGCAAATTTTTTATTTTAGTTGTCATACTTTTCAACTCCAGAATTTCTATGTGGTTCTTTTTAAAATGTATATATTTTTATCCTTATCTAATATTTGATGTACAATCATTCTCATTCTTCCACTTGAATCTTTGGATATAATTTCCTTTAGTTCTTTGAGTATGTTTATAATTACTTATTTAAAGTCTTTGTCTAGTAAGCCCAGTATCTGTAATTTGGATATAATTTCTATTAACTACTTTTTTTCCTATCATGGGCCATAGTTTCCTGTTTATTTCCATATCTTCCATAACTTGTAGTTGAGAACCGGGTAAAATTATTTTACAAACGTAGCATGTTCTGTCTGAGAATTAGTGTCCCTTCCCCCAAAGGCTTCTTGTCACTGTTTGTTGTAGTGTTTGCTGTTTATTTGTTCAGTTTAATTCTAAAAGTCACTCTTCCCTGATGCATATGGCCAATGAAGTCTGCTTAATTATCTCAGTGCTTGACTAAGATTGAATGGAGATTTATTTAAATTCCTTGAACGAATAAATCTTAGGTATTTTGCTGGAGAGGTTTGTTTGTGCGCTGGGATACACATGTAATGCTCCAACAATGTGAAACTCTGCCGTAGCTTCACTTACTGCTGGTGGAGGACCAGAAGTAGTAAGAGTTTGGGGTTTTCTAAGGTATTCTTTGGGCATGTACACACTTTGCACATGTGTGCACTTTCTTATATCTGTAAGATTATATAAAAGGTTTTCAAAGTTTCGTATGTCTATCTCATTCCCCACATGAGATGTCTTTTGACTAGTCTCTTGTTTGTACCAACCAGTTTCAATGCCTCAGGCAGCCACTAATGTTAAACAACTGCCACTGATTTATTCATTGACAAATGCCCTGGAGATAAGGATCTTCCCACTGAGCAGTCTGGGTCAGGTCAAAGAATGATGAACTTGGTAAATGAGATTTTCTAAGAAGTTATAAGACAGATAACATAGTGACAGCTCTCTGAGGATGAGCCTTTTTGATGAACTTCAAAGCTTGTCTTCCCCTTGCAGTGTTTTACAGCTACTGTGGTTGTGGGTGTAATAGTTTTCAAGAGTACTACAGGTCCAGAAAGTAGGGCAAGTTAATTCATCCAAAGTTTAGTGTTCTTAAATTATCAACCAGTGAGATTCAACCACTTTTTGTGAATAAACACACCAGATTGTTGAAAGTCTTTGATTTTCAGAGTTCTAAAAAAACAAATTTTGATAATTTTTGCCAGTGTTCATGTTGCCTTTATAAGGAGCAGATTTCTGTAAGTACCATTTATTCATAATGTCTTGATTTGGTTGTCATAAATTTCAAAGTTACTATATAGAATTGTTACCTTCCTGTTTAAAGACAGATTCTTAAACTGCTTAACAATAACAGATTCTTAAGCAATGCATATTATGAATATACCTTCTGTTATTAATATAATTTAATTAAATCAATATTTAAGGGGGAGTTTTACATTAGCTTATATTAATAATTGATGTAACTAACATATAATAAAACATATAATAAAATTTCCACACTTGCAAATGACTGGAGTTTTCTTCAGCTAGGTCATATTATCTTTTGCATGTATCTGAAAATAGATGATTAAGTCAACAAATAAGGCAAAATCGTACTTTTAAAGAAGTTTAGAAAAACATTTATGAAGGGACCACATTGCATGTGACTCTTAAGAAATTCATAGAACAAAATGTCAGGAATCAAATTTATTCCACTGACATCAACTGGACTTGTGAAGTATCTGATTTTTTGAAACTATGGGGTATTTTATTAGTGGTGATAATTTAATGAAGCATTAAATTGTTCATCCGAACTGGCTCTCATTAGTAAGAGTATCGAATACAATAGTTAAAAATAGAGAAGAAGCATAATTTACCTATCTTACATGTACCATTTTTCAAATATAAGAAAACTAACTTAGATTAAAATTAAGGCTAATTTGTTTTAGTGTTTAAAACTTATTGTATATAATATATACAATAGAGATTTTAGTATATAATATATACTATAGAGGTTATAGAAATTTTATTATACATAATAGACATTTGGAAGAAATAAAATATATATAATATATGGAGGAAATGATATGTATATATGTGGAAGAAATAAATTGTTATCTATAAATTGCTATGTATTTATTTATTGACAAATGCCTTGGAGATAGGATGTTCCCACTGAGCAGTTCTGGGTCAGATCAAAGAACTACAAATGCTAAATGAGACTTTTCCAATAAGTTATTTAATTTATTTCCAACACACGTACAGTATACATTCAATTTATTTCCTGCACATATATGATATACATGTGGAGGAAATAAATTGTTAAGCATAAGTATTTTAAATCTGGTTTGATGTTCAAGAAACTTGAATTTTCTAAAAACAGCTTAATTTTTAAAAATGTAATGGCAATTGCTGAAAATATCAGCTTTCCTGACAGTCTCCTTTAGTAAAAAAAAAAATGTTATTCATATAATATATTAAGTTATTGGTATGGTTTGGCTGTGTCCCCACTCAAATCTCACTCTGAATTGTAATAATCCCCACGTGTCAAGGGTGGGGCCAGGTAGACATAATTGAGTCATGGGGGTGGTTTCTTCCATACTGCCCTTGGGGTGGTGAATAAGTCTCACAAGATCTAATGGTCTTAATATGGGGAATTCCCCTGCACAAGCTCTCTTGCCTGCCACCATGTAAGACATGACTTCACTCCTGATTCACCTTCAGCCATGATTGTGAGGCCTCCCCAGCCACGTGGAACTGTGAGCCAGTTTCCTCTTTCCTTTACAAGTTACCCAGCCTTGAGTGTGTCTTTATTAGCAGTGTGAGAACAAACTAATACAGTTATAATCTATGACAACAGTAAATTATTGGACAGTTTAGCTTAAGAACAGTGGATATTTGGCATGGAAACATTTGAGACCCATGTTCTTCCAGAAATGTTTTATGTAGTATTGTGAAAGATAGTCCCAGAAGCAAGTTTTAGATAGTAGTTATATGCCTCCCCTTGAGTTTGAGGTATTTGGTACTACAGTTGTACATATTATAAGGAATCAATTTTTTGTGAATTTTTCTATTTTTAATTCGAATTTAAATAAGGTAAATAAACATATACTAGTAGTTACCAATGATTTTCAGTTGTGCAAATCTGGCTGTACATGTTTTGAATTTGGCATATAATATTTTGTTGGACAGAGCATTTTTTAAAGGAATTCAACTGCCTTATGTCGTGAGTGAATTCTCTGAGTTCCCAAAACTGAGTTACATTGTTACATTATTTTCCTGTACCCTTAAATATTTAATGTGGCTACTCTTGCCATAAGTCTTTGTGAATCTTGTTTCCTGAAAAAGAAGAGCCGATCTATGGCAACAGTATTCAAGAAGAAAAGCAACAGTTTTAAGACTTGTTTTTAAGAAAGATGGACTGATGACCAACTGGGGAACAGTTCTGTAAATCTATATAAATATACAGAAACAGACTAATTGTATAAGTGTGTATTTAGCTTAAAGATATAAGGGAAGTTAGTTGATAAACATAGAAACCCGCTTATTCAACAAATAAACAAATAAAGAGAACAAATAGTAGGTTCTTTTCTATGTCCTCTTTAAGTTATTAGGGGTAAAGAAGAAAACAAAACAGACAAGAACAACAGTTTTTAGGACTTGCGTCAAGGGATCTAAGAGACTTGTAAAAAAAGATTAGATGTAATTATATCCCTGAGTAAAGATGTAATTACATCTAATCTTTTTTTACACCTTTTCTTGACATCTCCACCTGCCTTCCCGCAACAGGTGATGGAGGTGGAAGAGAAATTCCCACACTTAGTTTCTGCCTATTCATCAAATAAAGGAGTTTATTAGAATTTAGTCCATTAAAAACAAAGAAGGCTATATTCTTGAAGATGGGTTTGTGACTACTGTAGTGAGAATGACACATCCTGATGCAGAAGTGAGTGTAGCTTTCTCAAGAAAGAGAGATGGAGGAAAAATAATCATTTCACACTAATCAGACCTTGTGTGTGGTTCCAGACCATCTTAAACATTTTTGGCTTTATTCATGAAATAATAGGAAATATATTGATGCTTCAATATTGAATGTAGAAACAGATTTGCATTTTCAAAAGATTTCACTGGATGCAGAGCAGAGTTTGGATTTAAAAGAAAAGAGAGTGTGTGTATGGGACAGGATGGAGGGAGATGAGGTCAAACAGACAATCTTGTGTCCGATGGATTAAATATTGACAATATGTAGAGTATACATTCAAAAGCTTGTTAGTAGGTAGATATAATTGATTGGATTCAGTAGATGAGGAACATAATAGTGTTAAAATGGATCTCACAAATATTAACAGAATCTAATGTGCTAGTTTACTGGGATAAAAAACCAATAGAACAGTGACTGTTGCTCACAGCATTACAGCAGAAATTAAGAGACTGGTTTCTAGCCAGTGCGGAAGATAGCCATATTTATGACCAGAATTGAGCATTCACAAAATAAATAAAGTGTAAATTACGGAAGTTTAAGTGGGTGTGAAAATTACCTTGCAGAAGGGTTACTAGGTAGAAATTAAGCTAAAAAGGGGAAAAAAAGTTTAAAGACGAGTACATGAAGAGTAAATACAGAGCTTTTACATACTTTGTTCTTTACAAGTTATTTAGTATCTACTGTGTGCATAATATGAATAAAGATCAATAATGAATTAGACATGCCTCCCATTTTATGAAGCTAGGCATATTTATAAGCCCATATTTGGATAATTCATCATTTTTTTAATAACCAGAGTCACTAGCTCATTGATTATCAATGTCTCATTCATGATAATGGAGAGACAGAGAGAAACAGTAGGAAGCACAAATAATTTCATACATGAAAGTAAATTTAAGAATGGATTCAAATGAAATTAATGTTCAGGGCCTCTATAACAGAGTGTGACCTAAATCTCATACTGATCACACAACTGAAATTCTGAAGTCCAAGCAAAATGATGAGACACAGAGATTTTTTCTCCTTAACTTTAATTTATTCTTTTTTAAAGAAAGCATGGGGGATATACTATTAAAGTTAATATCACCTTCCTTATTAAGACATAAAAAATTTCTTACTTGTAATCACTAAAAGTAAAAAAATCCTTAAATCTGGATTTACTTTGAGATTTCTATTGTTTAGCTGTAAGTTAAAAAAACCCATTATCTAAATACTAGTTTAAATAACTTTAATCTGGTATCCAAAAATGCTTCCCTTATAGAAATTGCTAGGGTATATTGGGAACATTAATTTAAACACACTAATGTTTCATGTCAGTTTTTGATCCTTGAGCCAGAGACCTGTCAGGAAATTAAAAGGTGAAAATAACCTTAGCTTTAGTGACCTCAATTCTGTATGATCTAACACTTTCCTGATTCACTTGACAGTTTTTATGTTTTTATACAAAAATTAAAAGGTAAATTATATACTTTCTTCTTAGAAATCCTTTGAATTTTAAAAGTGTATACATAAATTAATTTGGGTAAAGGCTGGGCAAATACTTCTGCAGATAAATTTGATGTCTAATCAGCACCTATTATGCTCAAATGTTACAGTTAAAATTTTCACAGATACCATAAGTGTAATTTACTTTTTATATTTTTCATACTGCTGCTCTTATACTTGAGAGAAAAATTTCCTTAAATCTGATCATCTTTCTAGAGAATATTCCTGATTTCTCAGCAAGTCTTCTAATTTTTATTAATCTTTTGTCTGTTAGTGATCTTCCCTTCTCCCTCTCCACATGTCAAAATCAATAATCTCCAACTTCTCCCTGATGGAATAAATACTCATAAACTAAAACCGATGTCTGGAACATTGGTTTTCACAGCTATTGTCATTCCTAAGAGACGATACTATCTATCATCTATAACAAATGATGATCCACAGAGTCTTAAAAACTGTCCAGTTTTGTTTTTTTTTTTTAAGTGCAAGTGAAGTTGTAATTCAATGGGGCAAAAAAATGGTATACTAAAGTCAACATAGTCTTCTTTAATTCTTTCAAATTTTGCGTACATTTTTTTTACCGTTTTCTTCAATCTTCTCAATTTAGAAAACTTTCAAGTATCTCTCTTTCTGATACGGATAGGATACTCTGCAACTAACTCAGACTCCATAGAGCAAAGTGAGAAAAACAACCTTTTTCATTTTTCCAAGTTTTTTGCCTTCTCTCTATGACCTTCTTTATTATGACTAATCAATTTTATTTTTTATAGCAAACTAAAAAACTTGGGACAAGATTTTGATGGAAAATTATTACATTAAAAAGTTCATCTTTTGCTAAAATATCAAGCTCCGTACTTTAATATTATAAATACCACATGGAGATATACTGCAGATGGATACATGAATTTCATGAGTAGTGGGTGGACCAAACTAAGAAAGCCCAATATCTGAATTTGACACTAGAGCTCTAGATCACATCAAGAGATTATGGAAGCCCCGAATTGTAAAGAATCAATGCTGAGAGGTAAATAGACACTAGAAAAGGCATTATTTAAAAATGAGTGCATGAATACAAGTGTTCGGCTTAAGGAGATAAGACTAGGTATAGGACAGAACTTCCTCACCCAGTAGAACAGGAACTTAGTTCTCAGAACCAGAGTACAGATCAATAATATAAATATAAAACTAGAAGAAAAGCACAAAATCCAGATATGAGCTAAATCAATGCACAGGTCTGTTTTCATCCCACACTTCCTAAACCAGGACTGAGATTGATCCTGTACGGTAGCCATGATAGTTCAGTTTTCCGATCCACAGGGATTGGCTGGGGACATCAGGACAAGTTAGCTGACAAAACAAACTGACTTTTTAAATTTAAAACTGTGTTTTCCTTTTACTTTCTCAATTCTGCCAATTTTTCTTTCTGCTATAGCATCACTCCACTGCACTCAGCTCCTACAAAGAACTGAAACTTGGCTGAGTGTGGTGGCTCACGCCTGTAATCCCAGCACTTTGGTAGGCCGAGGTGGGCGGATAACGAAGTCAAGAGATCAAGACAATCCTGGCCAACATGGTGAAACCCCCTCTCTACTAAAAACACAAAAATTAGCTGGGCATGGTGCTGTACGCCTGTAATCCCAGCTACTTGGGAGGCATAGGCAGGAGAATCGCTGGAACCAGGGAGTCGGAGGTTGCAGTGAGCCGAGATCGAGTCACTGCACTCCAGTCTGGTGACAGAGCGAGATTCTGTCTCCAAAAAAAAAAAAAAAAGAACTGAAACTTATGTCCTGGCTGTGACAGTTTATGTGCCACTACTATATCTGATCCTAACATGTAGTTACAAGACTTTTCTTCCAGATATAATATTTCACTTCAATTTTCCCCTCTGCCTGACATGACCTGTTCCTCTACAATTAGATATTATGTCTTTCCATGTTATTTACCAATCTAGACTTGCAAACATCCACATTGACATCACTGTTTAGAACACAAAAATATTTTTAGTATCCTCAGTCTGATCTGAGTGTCTATAACTTTCTCAGTGCCATGCTGTACATTTTCAACGTGTCTGTGATACAGAAGCAAAAAAGAAATTATTTAGACAATTAGTGAGGATAAGAGAATCCTTGGTAAGCTTTCCCTTATAATGAAAATCAGCTGTGAAATCATTTCTTTGCTAACAGAAAGCAGCTTAAAAAATTGAGCTACAGATACAGATAAGCTGGAAGCATGCATGGTTGAATGTCAGCAGCTATGCCAAAAGGAAACGGCTAACCAGGGGCCAGGCATGTTCAACATGGAGGCTCCATCTTCTTTATTTTTTTTGTCAACCACATGTACAGTAAGGAACAGACAGTATGGTACTGGCCAGGTATAGAACCCATCTGCATAATAAAAGATTAGGGTGGCGCGGCCAGCTTCTTTGCCCATTATGTAAATGGCACATATGGTCTAACCAATCTTTGGAATGTATATAAATCAGTCATCACCTCCTTAAGCTAGTCTAACACTATTAAATTCTACTATGAGTTTTAAGTGTGGATTTAGGTCTTACAGCATTAAGTAATGGAGTCCATCATCTGTCAAAGAAGGAAAGACATAATTGAAGTTTTATATGCCTAAAACAGAGACAGCTTTCTCATTTCTTTTCAAAATGAAATATATAAAAATGGCCAGACGCGGTGGCTCACGCCTATAATCCCAGCACTTTGGGAGGCCGAGGCGGGCGGATCACGAGGTCAAGAGTTCGAGACCATCCTGGCTAACACGCTGAAACCTTGTCTCTACTATAAAAACAAAAAAAATTAGCGGGGCGTGGCGGCGGGCACCTGTAGTCCCAGCTACTCGGGAGGCTGAGGCAGGAGAATGGCATGAACCCGGGAGGCAGAGCTTGCAGTGAGCTGAGATCACACCACTGCACTCCAGCCTGCGCAACAGAGCGAGACTTCATCTCAAAACAAAAAAACCAAAACGAAACAAAAAAGAAATATATAAAAATAAAAATTGTTGGAAATTCTGGAAATTCTACTTTATCTAAAACTTTTAGTAATTTTTTAAATTCCAACAATTTAGATTATATTTATTTTCTAGAAACACACAATATTAAGGTCAACATGAATCACACTTGGCATTCATTCACTAATTTAAGTATTTATTCAACTAAAATTTATTATAACAATTGGGTGAAAGCATTATACTAACACAGTTGGAAAATAATGAGTAGTTAAAGAAGGTTAGATTCTAGAAAGCAAGTAAAAGAATGGAGGACAATGCTGAAAAGGCGAGGACAAGTGTTCCTTATTTCTCAATTCACATATGGTCATGCACTTAAGTGGAAGTACCAAGAAGATTTATAGGACAAGAGACATGATACAGTTTTTTAGTGCTCCAGATAATAAACAATAATACTACCTTAGACTATGTAAATGTGAAATCGGATGTTTAAGTTTTTCAATACATATTGAAAAAGTAATGAAGCTAGACATTGAGACTAGGTGTTGGATCCCAGCTCTGTTATTTACATATAATAAAGACTGGCCTCATTTTTGGATCTCTGATTCTTCGCTTGTTTTTAATTTGTTTGTTTAGTTTTGTATTAAAGTTATAAAATGAAAACTTTTACTGTACTGAAAATTAAAAGAGCATATCTGATGATATTTCTATAAGCACATCATGACAACTATGAAGAGCTAAAAATATAAAATTTTATAGAAAAATAAAGACAAAACAATGCTTTTTTCAGTTTTATATTTGAGCATATTTGATTTATCATAAGCTGAAATGTTGCAACTCTGAGTTGTACTACCCTGACCACCAACTAAAACAATTATTCTCACTTCGTATTAGCCTTGAATCATTACTTTATGGTGATGAATAATATTAGAAGTACAATGTTCAGTCCTACTAATAAAAGGAGCCAACAAATACAAATCAGAATATATTACACATCCATAAAACTATTGAAACTGCTGAGATTTTGAATATGAAAATACCCAGATATTATAATTTTTTAAAAGCGTTTATACCTACTGTTTGTCTCTAAGTGTATTTCCTAAAATATTTAATTATAATAATATATAGGAATTAGTTTATAAATTAACCGTTTTACATCTCTTGATTTTATACTTTAGCTATTATTTTATAGTGTCAATAATAAATTAACTAAAGGAGAAATAAAGTAATTAATTCATACACAGAGTGTGTCACTATTTAAGCCTCCAATTCTTTGTCTAACATGAATGAAAATACTTACTATTTTCTATAGTAAGTAAATATATCAGAGGTTGCATTTATTCAAATGAAGAGAAATGTATTACATGAGTATCCTACATGCTGGTAGTGAATCCAGGGACAAAGAGATTTCATGAGAAGCAACAGCAGAAGGAAAGAAAAAGCAAGTGTAAAAATTTAATCTTAAGATTATGAAATTAATACCTGGTTGTGTTGTTAAATATCATATTTTTAAAACAAGTTCATGCCCATGAAGAAGTCATTAGAGAATATAGTTCAAATCTAAGCTGTTTGTTTTCTTAAAAATATGTGAGACACAGCCCAGTGCGGTGGCTCACACCTGTAATCCCAGCACTTTGGGAGGCCAAGGCGAGCGGATCACGAAGTCAGAAGATCGAGACCATCCTGGCTAACACAGTGAAACCCTGTCTCTACTAAAAAATACAAAAAATTAGCCAGGCGTGGCGGCGGGTGCCTGTAGTCTCAACTACTTGGGAGGCTGAGGCAGGAGAATGGCATGAACCCGGGAGGCAGAGGCTGTAGTGAGTTGAGATCGTGCCACTGCACTTCAGCCTGGATGACAGAGCGAGACAAGGTCTCAAAAAATATATATATATATTTCTATATATATATATATTCTATATATATTTCTATATATATATATATATGACTCTTAAGATACATTTTAAAAATTCATATTAAAAGATTTGAACTTGTAATAATTTAAGTATAAAGAACTTCATGCTCAGCACCAACACCACTCCTTATTCCCCAGATTAAGACCTAATGGCCACTGCCAAATTAACTAAAGGAATCACTGCAATTGAAGCTGGCATGGTAGACTCAGTCATTTTACAATGTGCTCACTAGAAAAAGTTATAACTGAGTTTCTTCAGAAGTAAACAATTGGGAGTATTACATAACTTTACAGTTGTCAAGAATGGGAATATTTCCTAATAATAAAAGGTGAGGCTGATGAGTGGAGTGCAGAAACCTCCTTTAGAGCAGATTTCTATTTCTAACTGGAAAAAAAAAAAATTGACATCAAGTTAATCCACGCTACTTAAGAAAGAGTAGGAGAGTTTAGCTGCAATAATTACAACTTTTATTGAAGTGACTAAAATATGTCTTACTGATGATATTTTGGAATAACGTGATGACTAAACATACATTGCAAATTTTGAGCAAAATATACAAGACTTTGCATTAAGTGGTTTGCAGTGTGTGGGATGGAAAGACTGGTATCATATGAGATTTTGT
Source organism: Theropithecus gelada (assembly GCF_003255815.1). Classification (NCBI taxonomy): domain Eukaryota; kingdom Metazoa; phylum Chordata; class Mammalia; order Primates; family Cercopithecidae; genus Theropithecus; species Theropithecus gelada. The sequence continues at coordinate 115,427,667 of NC_037676.1, forward strand.
AGAAATGCAGGCTCCTGAGCCCCAATCTAGATGTGTAAAATAAGAATCAGCAGTTTAGCCAGATCACCAGATAGTTCTTATAAACAGTAAAGTCTGGAAAGCCCTGATTTACATGAATGTAAGAGAGAAAGGAGTGCAGGGTGTACAGAATGAGGCCTTAGTTTCAATCAGCCTGCATCTACTACCTTGGGCTGGTAAGTGTTTAACAACTGACTCTATGTGAAAGAATAAATAAAAACAAAACGGTCCGGGCACTCATGCCTGTAATCCCAGCACTTTGGGAGGGCGAGGCCGGTGGATCACAAGGTCAGGAGATCGAGACCATCCTGGCTAACATGGTGAAACCCCCTGTCTACTAAAAAACAACAAAAAAATTAGCCAGGCATGGTGGCAGGCGCCTGTAGTCCCAGCTACTCGGGAAGCTGAGGCAAGAATGGTGTGAACCTGGGAGGTGGAGCTTGCAGTGAGCCAAGGTCCTGCCACTGCACTCCAGCCTGGGAGACAGAGCAAGACTCCGTCTCAGAAATAAATAAATAAATAAATAATAAAAACAAAACTGCTAGAGCTTCTATATAGCTGAACACATGAAGCTTCCTCGAGAGTGGCAAACCCAGAGATGCTCTGGAAGCTCTGTGCGCTTCCCCTCATCTAATCCATCTATTGTCTAATCCATCTATTCATCTGGTGTTCCTTGGTATCCTTTGTAATATCCTTTATAGTAAAGGAGTAAACATACTTTCTCAAAGGAGAAATTTGAAATATTTTCTAAACACTGATGTATGTACAATGTCTAACTCTTTTCATACTCAACATCAGGAAATTAGATAATCACTTTCTGTAATGAGTCAACTAAATATCCAGTCATTCTACTGTGGCAAATTAAAGCATCTCACACTGTATCAAGTGTAGAAACGTAAAGTCGCTCACATTAATTTCAACAAATACACTGTTTAGTGAAACATGAGTCTTTATAAACATACTGGAATTTGAAAAAGTAAATAACACACTGATAAGGAAAAAACATTTTTTTAAATGTGCTGATTTCTCTAAAGTAACACTGCTAACACACTTGATTTCAAGGTACCAACATGAAGATTCTGAATGCAGCTGGGAAAAAGGTCAACTACACAATTTGTTCTTTTGACCACATCTGAGTTGGCTCTAGTACACTATTATCTGTAAGCCACTATCTACAGAATTGTTTTATGTCAAAATAAAAAATGATATGAATTCCTCTTGAAAGCTGTTAGAATATTAGTTGCTTTTATTTTTTTCTCTACCAAAATAACTGTTAAAGATTTTCTGACACAAAACATAATGGCCAAAACAGGATTGGTGCTTACTATATATTTTGGAATACATTAATAGATAGACAGGACTGTATTCCATGCCATTTTTACTAGAAGAACCAGAGTATTTTCATCTTTATGAAAAGATAGTACTCAAGAATATTTGCTGTTTCTTATTCTGACACTGTGGCAGAGACTGCCAGTTGTCTCCTATTAGTCTCCATCCCTTTCAATCACAGCAATAGATTGTTTGGTGGGACATTAACACTCAAAATAAAGACTACATTCCCCAGCACCCAGTGTAACCAAGTTTCATGTGGCTATAATCTGGCCAATTTGACACAAGTGTAAGTGTCATAACACAGCTTCTAGGAATCTTCCTTAGGAAAGTATTTGTCCCGTCTTTCTTCCCTTCATCTTTTCTGCTGCTTGGTACACACATATTATTGCTATATCATGTTTTGGACTGGGAAGAAAAAGTGTCCTATCCTGGAGATGCAAGAGTAAATATTTAAATAAGCATATGTCTCAAAGACTTAAAGGAGCAGAGGAATATAATGGTTTTGAGTAGGGAAGTGTTAAGAGATGACTATTATTAGAGAAAATGCAGTGGTAAAAAGGCAAGAGAGAAAGCTAGGGAACTTGTTAGGAGTCTAGTGTAGCAGTCTAGTTTGGTCCAGGAATGAGATGATAGTAGCTAGGAGTAGAGTGTTAGTGGTAAAGACCATTAGAAGTGGTAAGATTAAAAATATATTTTGATTTAGTATTTTCTGATGAATTGGATATAAGCTGTTAAAATAAAAGAAGATCCCAATGTTTTTGGAAGTGAGCAATTAAACACATGGTGCTGCCATTTATTGAGAAAGACATGGAGGTGAGACAATTTGGAATTCAGGAAAGGCATCGAAATGGAAAATAAGGTAGGTAGTTATAGCAAGTTGATTGCAAAAAAAAGTCACCATTTCTTTATTCCATCCTGTCCCTATACATGCCTTTGGCCATATAGCCTTGTCATGCCTTTGTGGTTGCATCCTTCTCTTGTTTGTGACTTGCTTGAGCCAATAAGACGTTAGTAGACTGAATTAATCAGAACTTGATAAAGGGTGCATTTTCATTTTCCCATGTTTGCACTTCTGCTATAGGCATGAGAACATGCTTAAAATAATTGTGCTAGTAGATGAGATATTGTCCTATAAGAGGGCAAGTGGATTATCCTCAGGCAGAAACATGAGTGAGTCCATACAAGATCACCAGAATAACAGCCAATCCCTTCAGAAATTTGAACAGTAAGAACTTATTTTGAATGACTCTGAGGTTTTCTATGTCCATGGAGATAGCTAAATGAAAGGTATCCTCAGAGTAGCTATAATTATTTTAGAGACTGGTGTAGATTGTCCCATGTAGAACATGAATGTAGGTAGAAATGAGAGCCAAAACTGAGCACTATGCCATTCTAATATCTAGAAATAAAAAGCAGGATGACTTACACAAGGAATTTATAGAATAAAGATATATAAGGAGAAAATAAATGAAAAATGGGGCATCCTGGGAGGGAAAGCCATGAAAGTGCTTTAAGGAGTGATAAAAATATAAAATATTCTAAAGTCTGAAAAGAAGAAGAAGAATGTGAGAATTACTAAGTGGTAATAATTATAATCAAGGGTTGTATAAGAGCAGTGATATGGTTTGGCTATGTCCCCACCCAAATCTTATCTTCAATTGGAGTTCCCATAATCCCCACGTGTGGTGGTAGGGACCCAGCGGGAGGTGATTAAATCATGGGAGTGGTTTCTCCCATGCTATTCTCATGATAGTAAGTTCTCACCAGATCTAATGTTTTTATAAGGGGTTTCGCCTTTTGCTCAGCCCTTATTCTTTCTTCTGCTGCATTTTGAAGAAGGACATGTTTACTTCCCCTTCCACCATGATTGTAAGTTTCCAGAGCACTCTCTAGCCCTGTGGAACTGTGAGTCAACTAAATTTCTTTCCTTTATAAATTACCCAGTCTCAGGTATGTCCTTATAACAGTATGAGAATGGACCAATACAGGATTGAATGAAGAAATGATGGCATGTTTTGCAGTCAACTTACTATAACTACCTACCTTGTTTTCCAATCTGATGCCATTCCTGAATCCAAGTTGTCTCATCCCCATGTCTTTCTCAATAAATGGCAACACCGTTTGTTCAGTTGCTCATGTTCAAACCTTCATAAATATAACAAATTCCAGTTCTTAGAGTTCCTCTCCTGTTAAAAAGTCACTATGTGTGGGGGTATCATCAGCTGTCTACTGATGCTTTGTGGAAATTGAGGCTCTGAGAACCCAAACAAGTTTGAAACTCTGGCTATTTCTATTGCTGTGTATTAAAAAGTCCTTTGTCCTTTACTCAGTTTTGTGAATTCTGCCATTAAACTGTGACAGGTTAACTTGTTAACTCTCAAGAAGGATAAAATATCTGAATCTTTTTTTTTTTCTTTTACCTTAAGTTCCGGGATACATGTGCAGAATGTGCAGGTTTGTTACATAGGTATACATGTGCCACGGTGGTTTGCTGCACCTATCAACTTGTCATCTAGGTTTTAAGCCCCACATACATTAGGTATTTCTTCTAATACTCTCCCTGCCCTTGCCCCCTACCCCTCCACAGGCCCCAGTGTGTGATGTTCCCTTCCCTGTGTCCATGAGTTCTCATTTACAACTCCCACTTATGAGTGAGAGCATGCGGTGTTTGGTTTTCTGTTGCTGTGTTAGTTTGCTGAGAATGATGGCTTCCAGCTTCATACATGTCCCTGCAAACGACATGAATTCATTCTTTCTTGTGGTTGAATAGTATTCCATGATGTATATGTGCCACATTTTCTTTATCCAGTCTATCATTGATGGCCATTTGGGTTGGTTCCAAGACTTTGCTATTGTAAATAGTACCTCAATAAACATAGGTGTGCATGTGTCTTTATAGCGGAATGAAACTCTCTGAATCTTTACAATTATTGACAATAAGTGAAGTATATTCAGATGGGGCAAGTTCTTGACAAAACTATGAAGTATATACAGATTGGTCCATAGTGTCTATTTCTTTGTCAATATGGAATGAAACATTATATTTAATTAAAGTTACCAAAATAATAATCTGTTATAGTTTGTAACTAAGGGTTACTTTTGGTTCTAGGTATCATCTCTTACGGCCGTAATGTCTGTACAAAATGTTTGCTTGCTTCAGGGACCTCATAATTATCAATAAAGTTCTTATGCATTTTTCTTTATGCAATTACTTAAGGGACTCTAATTAGCATGTATTTTTTCAATTAATTTCTGTGTAAGTCCTGTCATTCTTCTCTTGTGCCCTCTTTTTAAATCAATTGGTCTGTCTCTAGCACTGCTCTTTGTGTCAGAGCCACAGCTCTTCAGTGAACTACCTCCCTTCGCCTCTGTGAGGGTTTTAATTTGCAACTGGAAGAGCTGTGTGTGTGTGTGTGTGTGTGTGTGTGTGTGTGTGTGACAAGTGTCACTTCTTCCCCTGGTTCAAGCTGAAAATGATTTACCTCATTGGCAACACCGATATCTGGAACCCCAGTTAAGGGTGTACTACTTCTTAAATTCTTCAGTCCAAATACATTTGCTTATTTCAACAACCCTCTAAAAAACACAAAATAAATATTGGAATATTGTTCCTTTTGACAAAATAGAGATTAAAAGACATGTCCAAACATTATAATATACATGTGTATATTCATTATATTTAAAATATATTGTAGAACAGAAAAGATAATAGCTAACATATATGAAATGCTGCCTACATGCCAAGTATTGCTCTGTGGAAGTTGTATCATTTGCTCCCCTTATCTTAAAAATTATGTTGTAGAATCATTATTATATTTCCCACTTCACATTATGAAGAATTTACAGTGTCTGAGTCACAAAGCCAGCATTAAAGGTTACGTCTTTTGACACCCTGTTAGCATATTTGTGGTTCTTCTATTACCATATATGTCTTGTAAAGAAGAAATACATATTTAAAAGATGGATTTATATTAAACTATAGCCATCTTGACAAATAAAGCCATCTGAAGCACAATATAGGATTATGATTGAAATGTTTATAACCTATAAGAGGAAATATAAAGATATGCTATTTTTGCCCCAAAAAATTATTTACTAAAATAAGTTTGAAGAAAAATATGAATAATACATTGACTATATATTTTTTGATAAAACAAAGTCTATTATGCTGATTAATTATAAAATGCATATTTTAATCTTCTATTCTTTGTCTTCTACATACTTGTTTTGAATTATCATCTAAATAAGTCATTCAACATAATATGGTAGGCATAATTGCCTATTGGCTCCAAGATTTTCACTCCACTATTGGCTCCAAAATTTTCATCCCTTCCCCATGAGTGCAAGTAGAATTATGGAGGTAATATAATAGTTGTTGCTTTGATTAGGCAAAGCTATACTATAAAAGGTAATTGAAGAGTCACTCTTAGGCCTACATTATGCTGTATAAAACTATTTTCAGCCAACTAAAGACGGAGATAAATATAGAGATATAGTCATGCTCTGCTGAAAGAAAGTCATGTTGTGAATGGTCTTTGAGAAAGTCATGGATGGGAACCAAAGGGAGCCTCTAAAAGGTAAGAAAATTTTGCAGTCAATAGCTAGCAAGAAAATAGAGTCTTCAATAATACAATTGCAAGAAAATAAACTCTATCAGCACTCAGTATGGATGAAAGAGGACCCTGAGCCTTAGACGTGAATCACAGAGCTGCCAACGCCTGGACTGAAGCCTTTTAAGACGTGAGCTAAGAACCTAGCTGACTGCAGCTCGGACTAAGAGACTGTAAACTTCTGTTGTATTAATCCTCTAAATTGTGGTCGTTTGTTATACAGCAATATAAAACCAATATAGATGAGAATGATAATTTTTAAAAAATTTATTTAAATATCCCTAGGCAAATTAAATGCTATGGTTTGTCCACAGGGAAAGTCACAATGTAATACTGTATAAAGCATAGTGAGTGAAGACTTGTGCTTGACAGTTACGACCAAAAGAGCACACTGTCAGAGATCTCTTTGTAACATGTGAAATAAAGTCTTCAACTGAAAGCACAGTGAAAGAACGAAAAATATTGATACATGCCTTCAAAGATGACAGGTAGTAAAGGAATTATTATAAATGCAAATGAATATAAAGAAAATTATTTAGAAGAAAGATCAATTATTTTTACTACATACTTGGAAATACCATCATTACTGTAATCATTAAATAAAAAGAACAATAACTAATCAACATTTATTTTTCTGAATAATTCTAAAGTCTCACAACCAGTGCCTTCAGGTCAATTCACATTTCCTGACAAAAGAAAGCATCATACCCTTCAAAACGTATTATTAATCACTATTGCTCAGTTTCTTGCATTCCTTTAATTTTACATCATCAATTTCCCATTTACCTTAGCCTGTTATCATGACTTTGCTAGAACAAAAATTATACTCCCCCTCAACATATGACCAAAGGAAAAACAGACTTTTGGATCTTTTTTCTGGTGTTTTATTAATTAGGATTTTAATAGCAACTTCTCACACTTGTTAGCATTAAAATTCACTTGAACATATATGATTAAAAGAACATATAAAATCTGAAGACTATTCTAGATCAAATCAACATATGATACTGTGTAAGAAATTATACTTTTTTGGTATATTGAATACCTTTTACAAACTATCTTGTCCTTTGTGATACCAGGTTAATAACTAAAAATCAATGTTAAAGTTGATAATTATTATTTCAAGTACTGAGAAAATGGAATTTGATGCTATTATTTTATTCATGCCAAAAATTTTATCTAGCACAGTGTAATATATAGCCACCAAATTAAAATAATTGAGGCTGCTTATTGTTGCTATTGCAATCTTTGATTTGTACATTTTTTTATTTTTTTCTGATACTAAAAATGATAAAGAGAATAATTATCTTAATAAGGAAGAACTCATTTCAAGTTTAATTTTTTATGATGTACCACAATGTTTAGCATCAAATAATAACTATAAAATTATTTTTTATCTGTTTACTAAATTTTGAGAATGAGGAAATTAAATTCACATGTTAATTTCTAAACCAAGCTTATAGTGTACCTTTATAGCACTATTTTTGCACTATCAATTATAACAGCTATTACTGTGTATGAGCTTTGAGTGAAAAATAGCAAAATACCTTTTACATATAATTAGAATCTTAAATAATCACTCTATCAAACTTCATTCTTACATATACATCAGAATGATAAATTATAGCAGTTGATAAGTATAACTCATTCAACTATATATATATATATAAGAAGGAAATTCAAAGTGAAATAGGATTACATAGTAAGTTTGATCACTCTATATCTGGAGAATAAACTAAAACCTTTTATGCCATTCCATCTTTTTAACATGAAGCACAAAGCTTATGTAGGTCATATATCACTAACTTAAGCAATTTTTCATTCTCAACTTTTCTTTTTGTGCTGCATAAGCACAAAATGCTTCAAAAAGTAACTATTTAACCTAAGAAAGTAAATATTTAAAAAAAGAAATATTCATTAAAATTATAAATAATTTCATCTATTTTTAATTATTAAAAAATAAAAGGCTGTTTTCTCTAAACCTTAATTATTTAATGTAAATATGTATGAATATCACAAATGCTAAGTGATTAAATATAACTCATGTCTGCCTTTTAACACAAATACATTCACTGGAGTTTTAATTCCTTAACTTAGGAGATGTATTCAACCATTCCTCATTACTAATCAATTTTTTTGTTAGATGGTCTGTATATCAGCTGAGTTTAACAAGCGTTTATTAAGTGCTTGGAACATGAGACGAATATATTGAAACCAAAGGCAGGTATATAAAATGACTAAAACATGTTCTATACCTGCAAGCTTCTCACAGACTACTGTGAGTAAAAAATCCAAAATGATTTTTTATACATGTTGCTAAATGTGTCATATCTGTCAAGTGCTGTAATTTATCATTTTAATACGCATGCTAGAATTGTTTAATTGAGACAAGGTGTGGACACATCTAAGCATAGAGAGAAAGAGCATTCAGCATTGAGCCCAATCCTGAACTCCCCCCATCTATGATTTTTTTGAAGGTAACCAAGGCCTGCATAATGTCTGGAAAGATAAGTATGTGAACCAGTAAGTGAAGTGTGTGCAGGGTGTTCTGAGCAGAAACAACAACAAAAACATAGACTGGGTTAAGTTGGGTAATTCAAATAATACAGTATGTGTATTAATAAAAATTTGATATGAATTAAATTAATAGTGTTAATTTAATTGTTTTACAAATTGAAGTAAACGCTGGCTAGAAACAAAGTTCGAGGGATAGGCAGTTGTATAGGCTGTGTATGCTACACTAAGCTGAAATGGGGGTGGATAAAATGTTACTGCTTAATGTCTAAAAGCATTTATAGCAATGTTAATCTGTTGAAACGTTCTTGTGAATACAGTAAAAGTGATTTATACCTTCCTGGATAATATATGTAAAATGACTAGAAAATTAATAAATTATTATTCATATCTAGCCAAATGTGAATATTCATTATAACAGTTTCTTTATTCTGAAGATTATATTTAAATAATAGACTGACTTGTGTTATTCTCTAGATTAGGATTTTGAAGCTTTACAACTGCTTAAAAGGTAGAGAGATACTCATGATTTAGCTAAAAAATCACTTGAGGATTAGGGTGTTTCCATTACTAACTAGGTTGACTTTATGGGCCTCTAATGACAAAAGATTTGAATTTGACCAACAGACAAAGGTCAAGGTCTTTGCAGGAATGAAATTTCCTCGTATTCTGTTTTTGAAATATAGTAACTCTCATTTATTCTTAGAAGTATTTAAAAATGAAGATCCATTAACTTTTTATGAACCTAACCTAAATTAATTGCTAGTGAATGGTTTAATAAATGGAATTTTATAACATAATCTTATCTTGCTAAAATCCAACTGTTTTGCCAGAAGCATAATTGACTTGATTCTAAATTGTAAGCTCTCCATTAAATTTCATGATACTGCCACTTAGATTTTTAAAGCTTAGTAGTTGAAAATAACCCCTAAATTTAAAAAACAAACAAACAAAAAAACTAAAGTAATTTAATGTTCTCAAGGATAAACTTCTAATAAACATATTTGACAGAGAACTAAATAGAATTGCAAATAATATAACTATCCTTTTATATGTCATTATTTTAAAAAGACAAAGAGTATAGAAGTCATTCATAATATTTGCAAGGATATATTTTGCATTTTATATTACATATTGTTTTAATATACATTCTTATTTAAGCAATGTTCTTTTGTTCTAAATTATAGTTTCTCATATCCATTTAAATCAAAGTGGAATCATAGCTAACAGTTCTAAGTTAAGTTTCTAAAATGTATACAGTTCTCAAAGGTAAGACATTTAAATAATTTTTTATAGTGAGTGCTTCATTAAATTTTTGGTCTTTACTATTTCTCATGTAATTTTGTAGGGTGAGATAATCCAAGTAAAATAGCTGTGAATGGCTCATATAAATAACTTAATAAATGTTTCTCAGTAGTAGTAGTGTTATTAGCCACATTTTTATATTTCTGAATTAAAATGTGAGAATGATTTATTAGCAAATTTGCTAAATGTGAGCATTTTTTTCTATAATGTTTTAATTACTTCGTAAAACACATCAACAATCATAGCATACTAAGGACCTGTGTTTGAAGTGGTTTTCAATGTATATTCTTTATTTGCAAACTCTTCATCCAACAGAGAACTAATATGTCCAGAATACAAAAGGAACTCAAACAACACAACAGGAAAAACATGAATCATTTCATTAAAACAAGAGCAAAGGACACAAATAGACATTTCTCAAAAGAAGACATACAAATTGCTAACAGGTATATGAACAAAATTTCAACATCATTAATAAGCAGAGAAATACAAATGAAAATTCAAATGAGATATCTCTTGTCCCAATCAAAATTATTACTGTTAAAAAGACAAATAGAGGCCGGCGTGGTGGCTCACGCCTATAATCTCAGCACTTTGGAAGGCTGAGGCAGGTGGATCATGAGGTCAGGAGATCGAAACCATCCTGGCTAGCATGGTGAAACCCTGTCTCTACTAAAAATACAAAAAATTAGCCGGGCGTGGTGGCGGGTGCCTGTAGGCCCAGCTATTCGGGAGGCTGAGGCAGGAGAATGTCGTGAACCCTGGAGGCAGAGCTTGCCATAAGCAGAGATCGTGCCACTGCACTCCACCCTGGGTGACAGAGCGAGACTCCGTCTCAAAAAAAAAAAAAAAAAATAAAAAGACAAATAGTATCAGATGCTTGCAAAGATGTGGAGAAATGGGAGCTCTTATAAGCTGTTAGTAGGAATGGGTACTAGTACAGCCGCTATAGAAAACAGTATGGAGCTTTCTTATAAAACTAAAAGTAGAATTACCATTCCAGAGAAATTCCACTACAGGGTATCTACCCAAAGAAAAATAAATCAATATATCCAAGGAATACCTGGGCCCACATGGTTACTGCAGCACTATTCACAATAGAATATATATGGAATTAACAAAAGTGTCCATCAATAGATGAACAGATAAAGAAAATAATAAAGAAAATATGCATAATGGAATTCTATGCGATCATAAACAAGAATTAAGTCATGTCGTTTGCAGCAACATTGATGAAAGTGAAGGTCATTATCTTAAGTGAAATAAGACGAGCACAAAGACAAATATTGCATCTTTTCACTTATATGTGGGATCTAACATATTTGATTAAATGAGGTAGATGGTGGGAAGATAGAAAACAGAAACTTGGAAGGGTGAATGGGGAAGAGGGGGAGGGTGAAGAGAAGTGGGTTAAAGGGTACAAGCATAAGTGAGATAGAAGGAATAAATTCAATGTTTGATAACTATGTAGGATAAATATAGTTAACGAAGTTGTATTGTACCTAGATGATAGCCACCCTAAATATCTGACTCAATCACTGCATATTATATACAAGTTGCAAGATTCCACATGAACCTCATGAATTTGTACAAATAAAAATAAAGAAAACCCAAAACTATACAAAAAGACTATACTTTTATTTATTATATAACTGTTCCTGATAATTATATTGTCTAACTGATACATGCCGAAATTATTAAGCTCATCCCAGATCTTAAGATAATCATTATAAATGATATATTAAGTAATATATATTAACATAATTACATATACATATATGTTCCTCTGTATGCGTGAAATGTATTCCAACTGTATTCCATAATACATATGGGAATATGTATTACCATATTTCCACAATAAATGATTCCTAAGATGGTAAGATATTCCATGGTAGGTTCCCATATGTTCTTTCACCTATAAAAAACGACCATACATCTTCCAAAGAAAAATGTAAAAGGATTCTATATTACAAAATAAGTTTTATTAGAAACTAGAATGCATTTAGAATATTGTTTGGCAGGTCTAGAAAGACATAAGAGCACTTCCCACCCTTTGTTCCACAGAACACATATCTCATCAATTTACCTTCATCAAATTTTGACAAATGGTTATATGACTATCAAACTTAGTATAAGTTTGTATTTTTCAAATTTATTGTTTCTCAGAAGAACTTTTTACTCATTTGGCTCTTTATAACGATAAAACATACAAAACCAAAGTTCTGTGAAACAAACTTTCGGAAATTCAAGTATATGGTAGAAATTCAGAAATTCAAGTGTATGGTAGACATAATGAGGAAAACTAGAGATATATGCAACTAGATATTAATTAGAAAATTTTTCTGCAGAAATTTAATAGTTCACAGATTTGACTGCAAGAAGTTTCAGAGGAAAGGGTCTCCAATAGATAATTAAGGGGCCTTAAACTCTATCAATATTTAAGAAACAGGAACATCAACTTCCAGAGTTTTAAAGTAAATGGGCTAAAGTAGGCTAAAATAAACTTTGAAAATGGAGAAATTCATCTGTGAAGATCACAGACTGACTTACTTTCATCAATTGTTTATTCCACATTGGAGATATTGAGTAGAACTTCATGATAGTTCTATGCCACTAATGGGAAAAATGTGGCATACGCATAGATATTATAGTCAAGCAGTCATCCATCCTTTTGGATATAATTTGATCTAATTAAAAATTCAGATATATTTTATACATGATATTATATAGGGAATGAAAAGAACCCTGAATGAAAAAATAAAATAATTAGTTTTTAGGAGTTAGGGCAAAAGCTATCTCATGAAATTTAGTCCTTTTACTACAATTGATGCTGGAATCCAAGATAATTGGAAACTATAAATATATCAAAATGGTTTGTAAAATAAATGTGTTTAATAAACATATCAATAATAAAGATTTTCTTTAATTCTTTTCAGTGGCTTTTTAAAATTAACAATCTAATAAAATTTTTACCACCTGATATGGTTTGGCTCTGTGTCCCCACACAAATCTCATCTTGTATTGTACTCCTATAATTCCGATGTATTTTGGGAGGGACCTGGTGGGAGATAATTTGAATCATGGGGACGGTTCCCCCATACTATTCCCATGGTAGTCGGTAAATTTCACGAGATCTTACGGTTTTATCAGAGGTTTCTGATTTTGTAATTTCCTCGTTTCTCTCCTGCCACTGTCATGTAAGAAGTGCCTTTTGCTTCCCGCTATGATTTGGAGACCTCCTCAGCTATGTGGAACTGTAAGTCCAATTAAACCTCCTTTTCTTCCCAGTCTTGGGTATGTCTTTATCAGCATCAAGAAAATGGACTAAGACAGTAAATTGGTACCAGTAGAGTGGGTCATTGCTGAAAAGATAACCGAAAATGTGGAAGCAACTTTGGAACTGGGTAACGGGCAGAGGCTGGGACAGTTTGGAGGTCTCAGAAGAAGACAGGAAAATGTGAGAAAGTTTGGAACATCCTGGAGATTTGTTGAATGGCTTTGACAAAAATGCTAGTAGTGATATGAATGATAAGGTCCAGGCTAAGGTGGTCTCCGATGGAGATGAGGAACTTGTTGGGAAGTGAGGCAAAGGTGACTCTTGTTATGTTGCAGGAAACAAACAAACAAACAAACAAACAAAAAAACTTGTGGCATTTTGCACCTGCCCTAGAGATGTGTGGAACTTGAGAGGGATGTTTCAGGGTATCTGGCAGAAGAAATTTCTAAGCAGCAAAGCATCCAAGAGGTGATTTGGGTGCTGGTGATTTGGGTGCTGTTAAAAGCATTCTGTTTTAAAAGGGAAACAGAACAAAAAAGTTCAGAAAATTTGCAGCCCGATGAGGCAGTCAAAAACAAAAACCCATTTTTTGAGGAGAAATTCAAGCTGGCTGCAGAAATTTGCATAAGTAACAAGGCACTTAATGTTAATCCCCAAGACAATGGGGAAAATGTCTCCAGGGCATGTTATAGGTCTTTATGGCAGCCCCTCCCATTACAGACCTGGAAGCCTAGGAGAAAAAAATGGTTTCTTGGACTGGGCCCAGGGTCCCCATGCTGTGTGCAGCCTAGGGACTTGGTGCTCCGTGTCCCAACTGCTCCAGCTGTTACTAAAAGGGGCCAAGGTACAGCTCAGGCCATGGTTTCAGAGGGTGCAAGCCCCAAACCTTGGCAGCTTCCTGGTGGTGTTGAGCCGGCGGGTGAACAGAAGCCAAGAATTAAGGTTTGGGGACCTCCACCTTTATTTCAGAAGATGTATAGAAATGCCTGGATGCACAGGCAAAAGTTTGCTGCATGGGTGGGGCCCTCATGGATAACCTCTGCTAGGGCAGTGTGAAAGGGAAATGTGGGGTTGGAGCCCCCACACAGAGTCCCTACTGGGGCACCACCTAGTGAGCTGTGAGAAGAGGGCCACCATCCTCCAGACCACAGAATGGTAGATCCACCTATAGCTTGTACCATGTGCCTGGAAAAGCTGTAGACACTCAATACCAGCCCGTGAAAGCAGCCAGGAGTGGTGCTTTACCTTGCAAAGCCACAGGGTCAGAGCTGCCCAAGACTATGGGAACCTGCCTCTTTCATCAGCTTTACCTAGATGTGAGACCTGGAGTCAAAGGAGATCATTTTGGAACTTTCAAATTTGACTGCCGCGCTGGATTTCAGACTTGCACGGGCCCTGTAACCCCTTTGTTTTGAACAATTTCTCCCATTTGGAATGGTTGTATTTTCCCAATACCTGTACCCCCATTGCATCTAGGAAATAACTAGCTTGCTTTTGATTTTATGGGCTCATAGGTGAAAGGAACTTACCTTGTTTCAGATGTGACTTTGGACTGTGGACTTCTGGGTTAATGCTGAAATGAGTTAAGACTGGGAGATGGCTGGGAAGGCAGGATAGATTTTGAAATGTAAGGACATGAGATTTGGAGAGGCAGAGGGCAGAATGATATGGTTTGTCTCTGTGTCCCCACCCAAATCTCATCTTGAATTGTACTCCCATAATTCCCATGTATTGTGGGAGGGACCCAGTGGGAGATAATTTAAATCATGGGGGCAGTTTCCCCCATACTGTTCTTGTGGTATTTAATAAGCCTTATGAGATCTGATGGTTTTATCAGGGGTTTCTGCTTTTGCAACTTCCTCATTTTTCTCTTGCCACCACCACGGAAGTGTGTTTCGCCTTCTGCCAGGATTCTGAGGTATCCCCAGCCACGTGGAACAACTGTAAGTCCAATTAAACCTCCCCTTTTTTTTTTTTCCCCCAGTCTCAGGTATGTCTTTATCAGCAGCATTAAAACGGACTGATGTAGAACCTATTCAATTACATCTAAAATATTTTATTGAAAGAATATCTGACATGGAACATATTTGTCTGGATCACAAATCTGGAACTATTTTCATTCTACTTATATATTTTAAAACATATTGAAGTAGAGAGTAGACTGATTGTTACCAGAGGCTGGGAAGGGTAGTGGGCGGAATAAACAGGGGTTGGTTCATGGGTAAAAATGTAGTTAGACAGAAGGAAAAATATTTAATGTTTAATAGCAGAATAGGGATAACATAGTTAAAAACAATTTATTGTATATAAATTCTAAAATAACTAGTGAAGTGAATTTGCAATGTTTCCAACACAAAGAGAAGATAATTATTTGAGGTGATGGATATCCCAATTACTCCTATTTGATCATTACACCTTGTATGATTATATGAAAATATCACATATACCCTATATGTATAATTATTATTATAAAAATAAAAATAAAACAAATTTTGTTTAAATAAAACATGTTCTTGATTATCTAACTTCACATTTTAAGTAGTTTCCTTTGTCTGACTAACTCTAAACATTTTAGTACATTAAAAAAACAAAACCTCAACTCTAATAAAATTAGCAGGATGATGTACTATAGGGTCCCCCGGATATCCATGACTTTGCTTTTTGTGATTTCAGTTACCATTGATCAACCATGGTCAGAAAATATTAATTTAAAAATTCCAGAAATAAACAATTCATAGGTTTAAACTACAGGTCATTCTAAGCAGCATGATAAAAATCAATGAGCACTGTATCCTGTTCTGCCCCACCCATTCCTTTGCCAAGAATATCTATGCTGTATATGCTACCTGCCTATTAGATACTTAGTAGTGGTCTCAGTCATCAGATTGAAAAAAAACATACTACTGTATAAATGGTTTGGCACAATCCACAATTTCAGGCATCCATTGAAGGTCTTGGAATGTACCCCTCACAGATAAAGGACAGTGAGACTATTCTACTGTCAATGAGTATTTAAGAAATATAGCCTACCCTGATATAATGGATCTCACTTGTAGTATTTTCTGATATCCAACAGAATTTCACTGAACTATTATATTGTATTATAAATTGATTTATCTTTTGTATTTGGGATAAACTATCAGGTATAGCTAATACAGAGAAATATTTCTACTTAGAAATATTCATAATGATGTTTTATATTTTAACTGAATTATTTTCCTATCTTATAAATTGGTAGCAATTGCTGAAAGCTAAATAAAATTTAAGAATAAGTAAAAGTTACAGGTTGTTGAAACTTGAGAAGCAAAAGAAATAATAAAAAATGTGAAGAATTTAATAGCGATCATTATTAAATATTTTTGTAATTTGAGAAAATAAAAGTATAATTTACTTTTCTAAATAAAGCATAAAATTTTTCTATTTTGAAAATCATCATTTCAATATAAAAATTTCAAATATATAGGATGATTTCAAGCACACAGAATTGCTAAATTATTAACATATTGACTTTTTTGCTATTAATGGATACTATATGGAATTTAAGATGAAATATTTGTCTGAAGAATATAAATTTAATGTATCAAGGGATATAGAAAATTAATTTTAAACAATATTTTAAATTGCTCTGCACTCTTTTTTTTTTTTTTTTTTTTTGAGACGGAGTCTCGCGCTGTCGCCCAGGCTGGAGTGCAGTGGCCGGATCTCAGCTCACTGCAAGCTCCGCCTCCCGGGTTCACGCCATTCTCCGGCCTCAGCCTCCCGAGTAGCTGGGACTACAGGCGCTGCCACCTCGCCCGGCTATTTTTTGTATTTCTTAGTAGAGACGGGGTTTCACCGTGTTAGCCAGGATGGTCTCGATCTCCTGACCTCGTGATCCGCCCATCTCGGCCTCCCAAAGTGCTGGGATTACAGGCTTGAGCCACCGCGCCCGGCCTGCTCTGCACTCTTGTATGAAAGTAGAGACTATATAACTCATTCTGGATAATTTAGAAATACTAAAGGAAAAGGCGAGAACTGGTTCATGGACCAATGTGCTTTGGTGAACAATTTCTTACTTGTCCACGATGAAGTATAGAAATCAAGAGTAAGCATTTAAGCACTTTCAAGCAAATTGACATCAGTGCAAAATTTCCGTGCATTAGTTTATATTTTACAAAGTATTGGTGTGCAATTAGAGATACCAATTGGTCTTTCATCATAGACAGTTTGAAAAATGTAGAGAGTGAATAAGTAGAACTACTTTACCTTCGCCTGTGCAAGTTAAATCAATTTCAATATGCTCAATTGTCTTGAAGGATCTCATAGTAGTTACAGCACATTACCTTAACTGAGAATAATGTGTTTGTTCATTAGCTTGATGACCTTTACTCACCTAATAATGATTTTTAAAGAAATATATTTGTAACATTAAGTCATTAATCACATTCAGCTACACACACACTCACACAGAGAGAGAGAAAGAAAAAAAGAAGGAAAGAAGAAAGGAGGGAAGGAAAGAAGGAAGGAAGGAAGGAAGGAAGGAAGGAAGGAAGGAAGGAAGGAAGGAAGGAAGGAAGGAAGGAAGGAAGGAANAAGAAGAGGGAAGGAAGGAAGGAAGGAAGGAAGGAAGGAAGGAAGGAAGGAAGGAACGGAGGGAGGGAGGGAGGGAGGGAAGGAGGGAGGAAGGGAGGGAAGGAGGGAGGGAGGGAGGGACCGAGGGAATGCGTGATGACTTCAATAGCTCTTGCTAAAAGAACAGACCATAAAAGTGAATAGCCTTTTCAAAAAAACATATTAACTCCATTATAGAAATTTATACAAATATATTGTATGTCCCCATAGAACTGAAAGGCTTATGAATAAAGTACTCTTTTAATCACCATCATGATATTATCAATATTGTAATTCATAAGTATAGATTGTTTGTTATGTTAGATCCTATTCTAGGCACTCTCTATATATTATTTTATTCCTCACAACACTATGAAGTAGGGAGAATTATTACCTCAATTTTACAGATGAAGATAATGAGGTTTAGATACATTAAGTATCTTCTCCAGAATAATTCTCTTTGCAGTATACCAATTGAATAAATATCTTTCTTAGTTTTTATTATACACCAGATTAGTTTGGTCTGGTTTAGTCCTTTTTCCAGGGAGAGAAAGATAGAATTTACAATCTCAGTAGGCATCAAAATCAGTGAATCTCTTACTACAGTGCACATTCCAGGGCTCTACGGCAGAGTCTGACTCAGAATATGTAAGTGGGGCCAAGAATTCTAGATTTTAATACAGTCTCCATATAAAACTGATGCATGTGCTCAGTGTTGACAGTTTGATCAATGAATAACGTTAGTAATCAATACAGGTCTCATAAGTACTATTACACAAGGACAAAGTCTTAGCAAAGTTTTTTAAAAATAGTTAATGATTATATACAGGAGGATGAACTAAAAATAAATGAAATTTAGACATTAGGATTATCTTGAAAAATATTTTTAAAAATACAGGTAAGAGGCCAGGAGCAGTGGCTCATGCTTGTAACCCCAGTGCTTTGAGAGACAGAGGCAGGAAAATGGCTGGAAGCCAGGGTTCAGGACAAGTCAGGGCAACATAGTGAGACTCCTATCTCAAAAATATTAAAATCATATTAAATTTAAAAATACAGACATCATACTTGAGAAGATATCCAGGTTAGTAGATCTATTTTACTGTATCATGCACAGGGCCAGAGTTGTAGTTTGAGGTAATTGCGGAACAAAAAACTGGATCCAAATGCAGGGGAGTGGGAGACAGATTTTGTAATTCCAAGATAAGATTTCTGAGCTTCACAATATGCCAGTTGGCCCTGGCAGTATCATTGGCTACAGTTAAATATAGAAATCCTAGCAGCTACTCCCTCTGGATCATGTTATATAGCCTTAAGCATGCAATCGTAGGCCAAATAATGCCCCTCTACCTCCCCAAAAATATATCTCTGGAACTTGCACACATGTCATGTTACACGGCCAAAATGCCTTTGAAGATATGATTTAGGTTGACTTTATGATGCGGAGATTAGCATTCATTATCCAGATGGGGCCATACCAATCACACGGACTTTAAAAGCTGAGAAATTTCTTCACCTAGAGTATAAGATGTGTGGAGGGAGAAAAGTAGCAGACAGATGCATCAAAGGGGAAATCAGAGATTCCCAAGGTGAGGAGGATTCTTTTTACCAGTTGCTGGCTCTAAGGTATGAGACCTCTACATGGAGAGGAGAGAAAGCCTTAGGAGCTATGGGCAACCACCAGCTGACAGCCAGAAGGAAACAGGTATCATGGTCCTGCAACCTTGAGGAACTGGATCTTGCTAACAACCAGAATAAGCCAGGAAGTAGATTTTTCCCAAAACCTTTGGATACAAACCCAGCCCACTGAAATTTTTATTTTAGCCTTGTGGAACTCTGAGCAGAGAAACCAGCAAAGAACACCAGGACTTTTCACTTATAAAACTGAGATAATATTTTTTTATTCTTTTAAGATGTTAAGTTGAAAACTAATATCCATTGAACAAGATACTCATTGTGAATCAATACCTGAAGATTCTACAGCATGATAACCAATCCTTCAGTACTAACTGAATGTCAAGTATCCTATATTTTAAGTCAGCACATGCCAAACATACATTCAAATGTCAAAAATATATGAATCTATTTTCCTTTAAGCAAAAAAGATGGATAGAAATTTAATGTGGTATATGAAGAAACAATTGGGAGCTATGAAAATATTTTTTAGTATGAATTCATGAAACCTGACAGCTAAACCAAAAAACATGCCAACCTCATAATTCACAAGTACATTTTCAATATACTTAGTACTTCCTGAAAGATGGAACTATTCTAAAAATATCTTTATATTTTGATGAACAGAATACAGGTTTTTCTATTAAGAGCCCTTAGTACAAAATAATTGCATTACTAACTTCTTCTTCAGCATTGCCAAAATTATACCTTAAAATTAAACCTTTGTGGTTATAGTGTTTTAAACTATGAATTAAGTTGCCAAGATAAAAAATATTCAACTATTGTGAGAGCTCCTTAGAAAAATAACGATTATTACTATCACCATGGAGGAAATTAAGTCTTGGAATTTATCCTCCCTTGCTAGACAAAAGACAGTTCAGAAAAGTATTAGGTAGAAAATAATGTTCAAAACTGCTGCTATCCGACATTATTTAGGATATAAAACAGAGAAAGGATTTCTACTAAATTATTAGCCAGAGGATATTTTTTTCTAGTGAGAAATACTGTACTAGAATTAGTGTTTAGTTTAAAACATTCCCCTACATGCAAAATGTTAACATTTATACGGAAACAATTCTATTTAATACACGATTATCTTCTAGTGTTCTCCTTAAACACATTATATTTTGAATTATTTTATGGTTTAGAAATTAGCTGCCCTTGCTATGGTATTTATATATTTCTTTATGATAATGTTAGACCTGATGTGGTAAATTCTGTAATATGGTCCTGGGGTGATGAAATCTGATACACTATCCCTATGGGGAAGAAAAGGACTCTTTCCTAAACCAGATGGAAATTTTATTGTCAAATTACATAGATAAGAAATGATAAGTCCATGATTTCTATCTGAAACCTTCAAGAACAAATTATTTTTGCCATCAGAATTATTTTAGCTAGCACATTTTTTAAAAAGCAAAACATGTAGATTCTGTGCCTTTAAACACTCTGAGGCCGGGTGCGGTGGCTCACACATGTAATCCCAACACTTTGGGAGGCCGAAGCGGGTGGATCACCTGAGGTCAGGAGTTCCAGACCAGCCTGGCCAACATGGTGAAACCCCATCTCTACTAAAAATACAAAAATTAGCCAGGCGTGGTGGCACGCACCTGTAATCCCAGCTACTCAGGAAGCTGAGGGAGGAGAATTGCTTGAACCCAGGAGGCGGAGGTTGCAGTGAGTCAATGAACTGTGATCATACCACTGCACTCCAGCCTGGGCAACAGAGGGAGACTCTGGCTCAAAAAAAAAAAACAAAACAAAAACAAAAACAAAAAAGCAAACAAACAAACAAAACACAACAACAACAAAAAACACTCTTAGTAGAGCCCAGGCACCATCCCATTATCAAATGATATTTTCCTAGTGATATATATGAATATTCACACTAAGTGCGATAAATAAAGATCATAAATGTCCTCTATTCATGTGGCATCAGGTTTTGATGCCAAATGAGTTTTTACCAAACTTCTAGGAAAAAGAAAAACACAACCTTCAGTTTTGAGAAATATTTAGTTGTCTTCTTCCTGGTTTAAGGGATTATTGATCTTATCCTGGAAAGGCTGTTTCAGGAGTAGATGTCAACTTTTGTCTCTTTCTGAACTTTTTCTCTTGACTCTAACTTTCAGAGAAGACAGATTACTAGTTTACTTTCTGGTAGAGCGGCACAGCAAAAGGGACTCTAGGGTAGGGTCTACGGTGCCTGACACAAAAATCAGGTCTAGTATCCTATTACTCTCATATTTAATTCCGTTTTGTTAATTCCTAACCCTGTAGCAATTTAATGGTCTCACATAGTGATACGAAATATTAAAGTCCACTAACTATAGCATTTTACTATACATTAATGATTAATAACAAGATAAATTGCAGGACAAGATTTGAGATAACATGATGTGTTATATCTCTCAATGTTGATTCTTCTTTCCTACTTGAAAAATTCTGTTTGATTACATTAAGGGCAGTGTTTTGTTTGCCACTACAATCACTTACCTTCATAATATACTTTAAACCCGTGAGCGCTAACTGCAAAATCACTGGTCAAACGTAGTGAGAACACAGATTTGGTACTTGTCACTGGAGGTGGCAGATGGAATCCTGTTAACCTAAAACAAAGTGGAATTAATTGTTAGAGACATAATCATTTTATCTAAGAGATTTTAAGAAGGATTAAAAGTCATATTAAAAAAAACAGATTATCTCCTAGAATTTCGAGAAATTCCTAGAATTTCCTAGAATCTCCTAGAATTTCCAAGGTCTAGCCAACACCTTGATTTCAGCCCAGTTAAACTCATTTTGGACTTCAGCACTTCAGACTGCAAAATAATACATTTGTGTTGTTTAAGCCACTAAGTTTGTGGCAATTTCTTGCAGCAGGAAAGGACAACTGATATACAATTCTTTTCTGGGTTTTGGAATATACATTTTTAAAAATATCGAAATAGATATTAATGTATTCTATAATTGAATATGGAAGTCCTGTGAAACCTAGTGACTACTCTAAGTTACTAAGACTGCTATTGATATTATATAAAATGAGTATACTCAGAACCTATTAAGGCAATATTTATGTAATTATGACTAAAAATCTATGAAGAGATAATATAGTATGAGATATTATATATAGTATAATATGAAATTACATCCTTACATTAGAAGATACAAGAGACCAAGAAGAATTAGACAACTTGATCAAGTTCACAGAAGAGCCAGGTCTAAGACTACAACTATCTTATTGCCTCCTATTATCAAGTAAACACCCTGTTTGGCATCTGATTGTCTTTGAGACATTAATAAAATAGAAACAATAAATATTTGAACCATTAATGTACACATAAACATAAAAAATTATTTTGTATAAAATTTCAAATTTGTATTCATCAGTTGTATTAATCTAATATTTGAAGCAATATTTAAAACACTTTTATCATTAAGTTATTCAAATTAATAGAGAAGAACATTGTGAAGAATTGTTCACTTTTAGCAAAAGCTCGGTTTCTGTATTTATGTTTAAATAATCAGCATGTAGTGGCATGTTGTGTAATGGGAGATTTTTTTTTTTATTTTAATCAATGGGAGAATAAGATGTATTTTTTTAAAGTGATTTTCATATAATAGCTGTATCATTATGAGGATTTGAGGTAACTTGTTTTACTCCTTCTTGTAATACGTTGTATAATTGATTTAAAAATAAACTCAGTTATGAATCCAATTAGTTTTTTCTTTAGAAGACTTCATTTTGTAATTTCATATTTATGTGTGTAGTTATTAAACATCTTTTTCTCCTTTGGATACAGTGCTTCAAGATGTCAATGTTTTTTTCTGCATCTGTTGAGATGATCATGTGATTTCTGTTTTTAATTTTGTTTATGTGGTATATCGCATTTACTGACTTGCATATGTTAAACCATCCCTGCATCTCTGGTATCAAACCCACTTGATCATGGTGGGTTATCTTTTTGGTATGTTGTTGGAGTTGGTTAGCTAGTATTTTGTTAATGATTTTAGCACCTATGTTAATCAAGGATATCGGTCTGTAGTTTTCTTTTTGGTTATGTCCTTTCCTGATTTTGGTATTAGGTTGATGCTGGCTTCATAGAATGAATTATGGAGAGTTCTTCTTTCTCTGTCTTGTGGAACAGTGTCAAAAGGATTGGTACCAGTTCTTTGAATGTCTGTTAGTATTCTGCTGTGAATCTGTCTGGTCCTGGACTTTTTTTCATTGGTAATTTTTAAATTACCATTTCAATCTTCCTACTTGTTATTGGTCTGTTCAGGGTGTCTAATTCTTCCTGATTTGAGCTAGGAGGGTTGTATTTTTTAGGAATTTAATCCGTCTCTTCTAGGTTTTCTAGTTTATGTGTGTAGAAGTGTTCACAGTAGCCTTGAATAATCTTTTGCATTTTGACTGTGTCAGCTGTAATGTCTTCTGTTTCATTTCTTAGTGAGATTATTTGGATTTTCTCTCTTCTTTTCTTGGTTAATCTTGTGAATGGTCTCTCCATTTTATTTATCCTTTTGAAGAACCAGCTTTCTGTTTATTTTATCTTTTGTAATTTTTTTTTTGTTTGTTTCAATTTCAGTTGGTTCTGCTCTGTTCTTGGTTATTTCCATTCTTCTAGTGGCTTTCAGTTTGGTTTGTTCCGGTTTCTCTAGTTCCTTGAGGTGTGACCTTAGAATGTCGGTTTGTGCTCTTTCAGTCTTTTTGATGTAGGCACTTAGGGCTATGAACTTTCCTCTTAGGAATGCCTTTGCTGTATCACAGAGGTTTTGATACGTTGTATCATTGTCATTCAGTTAGAAGAATTTTTAAATTTCCATCTTGATTACGCTTTTGACTCAATGCTCATTCAGGAGCTGGTTATTTAAATTCCATGTATTTGCATGGTATTGAGGGTTCCTTCTGGAGTTGATTTCCAGTTTTATTCCACTGTGGTCTGAAAGAGTGCTTGATATAATTTCATTTTTTTAATTTATTGAGGCTTATTTTTGGCCTATCATGTGGTCTATCTTGTAGAAAGTTTCATGCACTGCTTAATAGAATGTGTATTCTGTGGTTGTTGGATAAAATATGCTGGATATCTATCTGTTAAGTCAGTTTGCTGCAAGGTAAAGTTTAAATCCATTGTTTCTTTGTTGATTTTCTGTCTTGATGACCTGTCTAGTACTGTCAGTGGAGTACTGAAGTCCCCCACTATTATTGTGTTGCTGTCTATATCATTTATTAAGTCTATTAGTAATTGTTTTATAATTTTGGGACCTCCAGTGTTGGTGCATGTATGCTTAGGATTGTGATATTTTCCTGTCGGACAAGGCATTTTACCATCATGTAATGTCCCTCTTTGTCTCTTTTAACTGCTGTTGCTTTAAAGTTGGTTTTCTCTAAGAACAGCTACCTTTGCTTGCTTTTGGTGTCCATTTGTATGAAATGTCTTTTTCCACCCTTTTACTTTAGTTTATGTGAGTCCTTATGTGTTAAGTGAGTCTCCTGAAGGTAGCGGATAGTTGGTTGGTGAGTTCTTACCCATTCTGTAATTCTGTATCTTCTAAGTGGAGCATTTAGGCCATTTACATTCAGTGTTAGTATTGAAATATGAGGTACCCTTGCATACATCATGCACTTTGTTGCCTGTGTACTTTGTTTTTTGTTTTTGTTTTTTAAATTGAATTTTTGTTTTATAGGTCCTGTGTGATTTATGCTTTAAAGAGGTTCTGTTTGGTGTGTTTCCAGGATTTGTTTCCAGATTTACAGCTCCTTTTTAGCAGTTCTTGTAGTGGTGACTTGGTAATGTCAAATTCTCTCAGCATTTGTTTGTCTAAAAAAGACTATATCTTTTCTTCATATATGATGCTTAGTTTCGCTGGAAACAAAATTCTTGGCTGATAATTGTTTTGTTTGAGGAGGCTGAAGATAGGGCCCCAATTCCTTCTAGCTTGAAGGGTTTCTGCTGAGAAATCTGCTGTTAATCTGATAGGTTCTCCTTTATATCTTAATATAATAAAAGGCATCTATGACAAACCCATAGCCAACATAATACTGAATGGGTAAAAGTTGAAAACATTCCCTCTGAGAACTGGAACAAGACAAGGATGCGTATTCTCACCACTCCCCTTCGATATAGTACTGGAATTCCTAGCCAAAGCAATTAAACAAGAGAAAGAAATAAAGGACATCCAAATTAGTAAAGAGGAAGTCAAGCTGTCACAGTTTGCTAATGATATGATCGTTTACCTTGAAAACCCGTAAGGACTCCTCCAGAAAGCTCCTAGAACTGATAAAAGAATTCAGCAAAGTTTCCAGATACAAGATTAATGTACACAAATCAGTAGCTCTTCTATACACCAACAGTGACCAAGTGGAGAATTAAATCAAGAACTCCACCCCTTTTACGATCACTACAAAAACAAAACAAAACAAAACAAAAATAGAATACTTTGGAATAAACCTAAACTAGGAGTGAAAAGACCTCTGCAAGGAAAAGTACAAAACACTGCTGAAAGAAATCATAGATGACATGAACAAATGGAATCATATAACATGCTCATGAATGAGGAGAATCAATCTTTTGAAAATGACCATACTGCCAAAAGCAATCTACAAATTCAACGCAATCTCCATCAAAATACCAACATCACTCTTCACAGAATTAGAAAAAACAATTCTAAAATTCATATAGAACCAAGAAAGAGCCTGCATAACCAAAGCAAGACTAAGCAAAAGGAACAAACCTGGAGGCATCACATTACCTGATTTTAAACTATACTATAAGGCCATAGTCACCAAAATAGTGTGGTGCTAACATAAAAATAGGCACATAGACCAATGGAACAGAATAGAGAACCCAGAAATAAACCCAAATACAGCCAACTGATCTTTGACAAATCAAACAAAAACATAAACTGGGGAAAGGACACCATTTTCAACAAATAGTGCTGAGATAATTAGCTAGCCATATGAAGAAGAATGAAACTGGATCCCCACTTCTCACCTTACAAAAAAACAACTCAAGATGGATTAAAGACATAAATCTAAGACATGAACTATAAAAATTCTAGAAGATAACACTGGAACAACTCTTGTAGACATTGGCTTAGGCAAGGATTTTGTGACCAAGAATCCGAAAGCAAATGCAATAAAAACAAATATAAATAGCTTGGACCCAATTAAACTACAGAGCTTTTGCACAGTAAAAGGAACATTCACCAGGGTAAACAGACAGTCCACAGACTGTGAGAAAATCTTCACAATCTTTACAAAATCTGACAAAGGACTAATATCCAGAATCTACAACAAACTCAAATCAGTAAGAAAAATGTAACAATTCTATCAAAAAGTGGGCTAAGTAAATGAATAGACAATTCTCAAAAAAGAAGATGCACAAATGGTAGCAAACAGGTGAAAAAATGCTCAACATCACTAATGATGAGGGAAATGCAAATCAAAACTACAATGCGATACCATCTTACTCCTACAAGAATAGTCATAATCAAAAAATAAAAAAAAAAATAGGTGTTTGTGTGGATACAGTGATCAGGGAACACATCTACACTGCTGGTGGGAATGTAATCTATTACAACCACCATGGAAAGCAGTGTGGAGATTCCTTAAAGAACTAAAAGTAGAACTGCCATTTGATCCAGCAATCTCACCCCTGTGTACCTACCCAGAGGAAATCAAGTCATTATTTGAAAAGATACTTGTACATGCATGTTTATAGCAGCACAATTCACAATTGTAAAATCATGGAATCAACACACATGTCCATCAATCAATGAGTGGATAAAGAAACTGTGATACACATTTGTCATATAAATATGATGGAATACTACTCAGCCATAAAAAGGAATGAATTAACAGCATTTGCAGTGACCTGGATGAGACTGGAGACTATTATTCTAAGTGAAGTAAGTCAGGAACGGAAAACCAAACATCATATATTCTCACCAATAAGTGGGAACTAAGCTATGAGGACCAAAATGTTTAAGAATGATACAATGAACTTTGGGGACTTGAGGGAAAGAGAGAGGGGTATGTGGGATAAAAGACTACAGATATGGTGCAGTGTATACTGTTCAGGTGATGGGTACACCAAAAATCTCACAAATCACTGCTAAAGAACTTACTCATGTAACCAAATACCACCTGTACCCTAATATATATGGAAAAAAAATATGTCAGTGTTTGGGACTTGGAGTCTAAAACCAGTGCTTCTGTCAATGTATATCATGGAGGAGGCCCTCAGTAAGTACTTATTAATTTAATGGATTGAAATGGTAGGAGATTATCGATGCCATCTTAACAATGTCTTATTCACTCTAAGAATTGTGTTATTGAAACATCATAAGAATGTAAATTTAAATCCAGTTATTAAGAAAATTCTTATAGCTTAAGTAGAGACTCTTGTTCAGAGAAAGTAAGTTTTCCCCATGTTATCCTCAAAAGCTTAGGATATATCATATATCTCATACACATTTATTTGAAATATCTTTCCAGGCACAACTGTATAGTTATTTTAAGGTAAATCTAATATGATTTGTATTTTTAAAATGTGAGTTATAAATTTATAGTATTTAAATATATTGTTTTCACCTGGACTTAACATGTTCTCTAGGTAATTTAAAAGCATACTATTTTATAGATAAGTATAATATTTTTCCATGTAATTATTTGTACTGTTTTTGATATTTGTAAAATTTAGTTTTTTGCATATATTGCTCGTTACTACATTATCAGTTATATTCCCTTCACATCGATGCATGATGAAACTGCATAGTGAATGACATTTTATGTTTCTTTGAAAATTGTACCACAGTCCAGCTGTATTTTCTTTGACTCACAGTTGAAGAAATCACAGCTCAGTATAAGTAAATCGTTTACTTATAAGTAAACAATTAGTAAGTAAATTGTTTAAATTCATGCAGGTGGTAGGCAGGTAGTGGAGCAAAGATAAAAACCTGTATCTTCAGGCCCCAATCCACTAGGACTTTCCCATAAGAGAAATGCTTTTTTTCTATGAAGCCAGAATAAAATTTTAATCAATTTTTGTTTTTGCACAATGCCCATGTAGGTTTCTTAACAAGTATTTTGAATGGAACAAGAACATATTTCACCCACATCACAACTTTAAGTAGTTGTGGGTAGTAAGAATGATTATGAAGTCATTGAATTAAAGGTGAGTAAGGCAATGGGGAGCCATTGCTGATTGTAGTTGGTGACATCTTTATAGCAAAAACTGCAGTGGTTAGCAAAGATATTTCCCTACTGGGAAAACTAAATTAGTAAACAAATATATAAGACAAACATCCTAGAATCATCCAATATAAATTTCATTCAGATATTATTTTTAGTAGGTCAAAAACTGACAGTGACCAATAAAGTATTAAACTGAATTCGTTCTGCTTATTAGTGAATATTTTGTCACATCCTGACAATAACTATGTTCTCTCACCCTAAATTTGTCTTTCAAAAATGCATATAAACTCTTATTAATGAATAATTATTTCATTTTAATACATTTTGTTTCATGAAAATTCCACAGCATTTCTTCTATTTTTTTTTTTTTTTAACATTTCAACTGTTATTTGGTGAATATTTTGTCATGGACCAGGACCTGTCTATGGCAATTTTTTAAGTACATTTTCTCATCTGACAGCATGGTGCAATGTATTTGCTAGTATTTTTTTTTTTTCATTTTAAATGTAATGGTTTCTCATTGAAAATCTCTATTCTTACTTGTCCTTACTCCCACATACATCTCCAATCACATCTGAGCATTTTATGTTTTACTAGACAAGAGACTCATCAGAGGTTTTTGTTACTTGTTTGAGAAATCATGCACTTAGAACATGTGATCCTGTCTCTTCTTATATTCCCTTTTGGATGAAAACATTCTTGAAATATTTCCTCTGTAAAACCTTAGAAATGATAATGATGTTTTATGCTGAAATGAGTAACTAGTCACAAGGAGAATTAAACAATTAACTTACAACTTTCTATCAACAAGTAATATGAAAAGTACTAAAGTAATTATTTCGCAATTAATGAGAAATTGATAGAAATTTACATTGCAAGCAAGCCATTTAAAATGTCAATGCACATGTTTTTTAAATAACAGATTGTACATATAGAATATTTTGCAATTAATGAGGATCAACGTACTGCATTTCAACTTAATGTGATGGGAATTCTCAAAGCATCAAAGTTGTTAGATAAGAATGATACCTGTCTCACTCTCTAACTATGTTTATTATGTTTTAACTGTAAGATTTTATTATTTTGGGGAGAGTTGAGAAGAATGACTGCATGTATACAATCTCTAGGAATGTAAAAAAAAGACTCTAAATATCTATTTAAATGTAATGTGTATAATAGCTGATAACAATATTAAAATGTTCTTTAAAGAATGGATGCAACAGACATCATTTTAAGTTAAGAGGTTATTAGTATATTGCTGCTTATAATAAGATAGAAGCAAAACAGACAGGGATGTAAAAGGAAAGAGAGGAAGGGAGAGAAAGGGAAGTAGGAGGAAAGGAGAGAGGGTGAAGAGTAACGAATGACTGATGGAGAGAGAAAGAGGAAGAGGAGAGAGGGAAAGAGAGATTTATTTAAAAACAAAAGTGGTACTATTACAAACTCCTAGGATTTTGTGAATGTTAAGTAAGGTAATTCATGTGAAATGGTCTAGTGTATTTTTTGGATAACAAATTGTCATTAAATACTAGTCTCTTTAGTGATGTGACTCAAACTCCATTTCCCTTTTTGCTGCACTCTATCCTGCTACTGCTAAGATATATTACATAATACCACCAGCATAAGCACAGTGATTTCACATTACTCACAGTAAGACTTTTGGATATGAATTATCTTATAATTTTTCTTTGGTTCGACAGTTCTTAAAAATGATCCAAGGATATACAGAGAATTCTCTGCTGAAACAAACTATTAGCTTATTTAATGTCACAATGAACAAGAAAACCACAGGAACAAGCTGATATTTAAAGTAATGGCTGTTCTGTTAAAATAAATCATGCATATGCTATTGATATTGGAGTACACGAAGCACGGCACAATAATTCATGGTTATGTCAAGATGTCACTGGCAGTAATATTAAAGAAAAATATGGCTGTGACAACATTTGAATAATTATATCATTTGTTGTGAGTAAATGAGCTGAAGCTTCTATGAAATATAAAATTCCAGAAAGAAACATGTGTGAGAAAGGCAAATTCACCATGCTGGGAACATATGCTGGGTATAGATGTAAATATTTGTCAATGAGGCATTTCCATAAGATTTGGAATGTGAATAAAAGTGTAAGCCATTATCATGTCATGGCAGGTAGATACAGGGACTTCAGAAAGTTTTAGAGGTGAGGTTTATGCATTGACTTAACAGAATTCTTATTAAAAACAACCATTTGATTTTGCAAACAACTGAGCTTATCACTGGTATTTCCCTGCAATTTTGCAAATTCTCGATTTCCTGAAAGTTAGCAAAGGCTATCCTTGACCATCATAAGCCAGCTTTAAACCTAGAATTCTTGTTATTAAAAGAATTCCTGCTTGAAATATTTCATTTTTTTTCTGAATGCTGAGAAATGCAAAAAGGCCACCAGCCTGTTAAGGAAATTTTCCTCTCCAAATAATTTCAAAGTAGGTTATTTTCTAGTAAATTATTTTCACCTTTTTTGTCACAGACGTGTTCCTTTGATTTCTAGCACAAGTTACAGTAATATGCAAATAATTCTTAGATAAGATGATATTGACAGTATATTCTTAACTATTTGTGTGAAACAGTGCATGATTTTGATTATTCTACCTTTTGGCATTTTTTCCTCTATCTAAATAAAAATGATGCCTGATATTTAAAGTAGAAAAATAAATTACTATCTACTAGAGAAAACTCTTTCTTCCTTCAAAAATGGATATTGATAAAAATGTAGATATTCTCAACTCACTATGTTTAAAGATACCATGTTTCCATAAAATTTGTTTTACCAATGACTTTAGAGTTTGATCTTCAGGATCAACATTTTCTCCAGAACCCATGAAATATACTACTAAAATTTTTCTTCAAAAGTCAACCTTTCCGATTTGTTCTCTTTCTGCTGCAAATACTTCAAAGCTTCTATAATGTCACTCTTCTCATTTTCTCCCTTGAATCACTGATCTTTAAGGCTATACATGACTCTAATTCCAAAGGCCATCTTGAATCATTGAGAAAACTAGAAATACAGGAAAATTATGTTGAGCAATTAATCAATTTAAGTATATTTTACAGTGTCCCCACTTTGTATAAACTCCTGCAAATATTAATTAATATATTTTTCTAAGGTTTCTAAGAAGCAGTTGACTGTAGTGACTATAAGCTTGTATTTTAGAATATACAATTGAAAAAAATATTAATTCTGCTGCTTATTAGCAGTGTAATATTGGACAAATTACTTTATTCCAAAAAACTAGGGATAAGATGAGGTAAATACTAGCAATTATCCCATTGTTATGTTGGCAAATTTAATTGGGATAATGCTTGTAAAAGCTTACCACAGTTGCTGGAGTATGTGGAATATTATTTTTACCATAATTATTTTGAAGATGAACCCACCCAAGGTTCATCTAATTATAAAATAAACAAACAAACAAACAAACAAACAAAAAACTCATTCAGTGATAACTCTGGAGCTGGACTACCTGGAGTAAATCTCAGTGATTCCATTTATTGTTGTGTGACATTGGGCAGGTTTCCTGCCTCTCCTGGTTCCTCACTGGCAAAATGTAGATGAAAATAGTACTTCCCCCTTAAATCCCTGTCAAGTTTAAATAAGTTAACACAAGCACATCACTTAGAACAATGCCAAGCATTTAGCAAACTACCTACTCTTGAGAAAGATGACAGACCTGAGAATTAGATAAGTCTTTTACACACCACTCAGAGTTTTCTTCTTGAAGCACCAAATTACTGCTAGTTATAACAAACTTGGAGTATTTGGGATAAATATAATATTTCTTCAAGTATATGCTATTTTGTTCTACTAGGTCTTTTATGTTTTCTGCTAAGTTTATCATTGCTACGACTTTTGATCTTTTTGGATGCAGAATTAGTAAAGACTCATCACAAGCTATATATTTAAGGTCAATTAAAAAAAAATGACCAAGAGAGGTGAGAGCATTGATAAAGATTCTCAATTAGAAGACAAAGAGAGAGAGAGAGAGAGAGAGAGAGAGGGAGAGAGAGAAATACAGCTGTGTCTTTAGTAACTTATCTGAGATTGAGTCAACTGACTTCCTCCAATAAACCCTGCCACCTTTTTTACATGTATTTCAAAGATATTTATCAGAAAGTATTACACACACTTTATCATGTGAATGTCACTGTATTTCTTTACGAATACTGTATATTCATTAAGGAAAAACTAAAACAAAACAAAAAACACCATTCTACAAATGCATGCTTTACATTTCCCATATTGACAATTTTCATTTGATCCACTTACCAATCCATACCAATAAGAATTTAACTCCAAATTTATGACTCCTTCTATTTCCCAGAAAGGTAATATTAATTAGCACTGACTCTCAGTTTTAGCAAAACATGAAATTTACACAACTTGTGTTTTTTTTAAGCATTTAAAATGTATATATTAGAATGTGGCATTTTCTTTGTCAATTTCCTCCAGTCATTAGAGAGTTTGCACATACAATCTATGCCACTAAATAATATATAATATTTGTGATATGTTCCATGGTAAAGATGAATCATAATTTCTTTAATCCAAAATAAGTATAGAAAGTTTCTGAGGATCTATTCCATTACCAGTTTTGTTGAATTAAATATTTTTAAAAATACATTAAGAAGATATATATTTTACATAAAATACAATGAGCACTGTAACTGGAGATTTTGAATAAAGCCTTTTGATGGTGATGATTAAAGATGTTTTGATAAAGATTCTACTCTAGTTTATTCTAGATATTGTAAAATTTAGGAATGTGGAGAACCTTTTCAGAAAAGTTTCGATTCTGTCTTTAAGTCAGTATTTTATTTACAAAGCTATTAGAGAGAAGTGACTGAGAATATAGCAATTACTTTTATAAGATATGTATAGCCATTAATTATTTCCATTGTGCCCAATATCACTTTCTTATAAAATTATTACCACTGCCCTCTGAGATGATTATTTACTTGTGTATATGCGTGCATATATCCCAGTACAAATGGTAAATAACATAACACGTCAAAACATTATTTCTAATCATTTTAGGTTAAATAAAAGTACAATCTGTCTTCATTGGAATACATCATAAAGAAAATATCAACATGAGAATGCAGTGACATGGAACATACATACGGTCATTTACCTAAGTAATGAATTTAGAAATGATTTATGGACTAATTTAGTGTTTTCAAATTATCATTATTTTCTTGTCACATGAAAAGCCATTCAGTCAATTAATCTACTATTTTTAAATAATAATCATAGGCCATATTCTAACATTTAAATTGGAAAATGGTTAAAATTAAATAATAAATTACTTGTACTTTTATAAGCTCTTTTACTCTACATGTTTTTTTTAAAAAACTACCCATTTATATAATAAATATAAAATGTTAAAATTTTCTACTTCACAATATTGAAAATAATTAAGGTTAACAAATACTAGCAAATGTAATTACATAATAATGTCTTCATATATTTGAATGCTCTATTTTTCAACATTCTAGGGATATTTATGTGAGATTTACTAATATGAGAAATGCCAATTTAATTATATTTTAATAAACTCTAATAACTACATATTTTATTTGTTAAAAACCATGGAAATATGACTTGAAGTTGCAATAAATGTTGTGCTGTCTATTAGGCATCTGTTTTAAACATAACAGTATGCTATAATATATGTGACTTTCCCCATTATCTATCAGTTAATATTATGGCATTAAAATGGAGCGATTAGATTAAAGTAACTCATCATAGTATTTCAATCATTTAACATTTTCATGATAGCTATGATAGGACTTAATTGGGAGAATTAAAATTTTCTTTTTAACACTGCATTTAAGGACAGTTATTGGAAAATTACATGTTTCTTTGAAAAGCTAACGAAGTTTCTATGTGAGAAGGAAAGCTAAGGTATTATGGATCCTACATGGAAGAAATAAAAAATACTAAATACTTTTGATAAGGCTAGCAGATAGTCTTTTTAATTTGGGATTCCTTTGAGAGCACTTCATTTTCAGTTACACTATGGAAATAGACAAGAAACCACCATTGTCCTGGAAACCCAAAATGTTTGTTCCCCTACTAGTAGCCACCAGTGTATCAGATAGTGAAAGGTTTAATGGAGAAATATGTTATTGACTGTACACGAAGTTATATGAAATCATCGATAAAGTCAGAGTGAGGGAATACATTTTGTTTGAACTAGGTGTGTATTCTATACAAAAAACTCTAAAGGAAGTAAAATAAATATCAATAGACAAACATCAATGAGTATTTTATAGTGAAAAAACAATAAAATTAACTTCCTTGATAGATTCTCATTTTGCAATGTTCTGCTTCTACTTACTTCTAAGTAGAAGTTCTACTTACACATCACAGACAAGATTAGAATAATCGCATAATGTTTTTAAGCCAATATTCACTAGGTTTAGGAATTAGCATTTTGCCATATTTTATAGCTGTTAATGTGTCCCAGGTATTGAATTAATAATGCCTAGTTTAAAAGGATGTTTACAGTTTACTTTGTAATTATTATTTCTTTCGTTAGGGGACCCATATAACTCTGAGATTTCAGTACAATTTTGAAGGAATAGAAGAATGATAGAAATAGTTTATTCTTATATGGTTTGTAATTAGATGACAAGAATGTAAAATAAAAAATTTATAAGCTATCGAATTTCTAAAAGAGAGAATATTGGCAAGCATAATATTAAATAGTCATGTTCATAAGTGTATACATTAATTTATATTCAAAAGATTCCAATACTATTTTGTAAATGATAAAAATTTAAGAAAATTAAATAATATAATTTTTATCATTAGATCAACAAAAATATACATAAAACAGAAGCATATTCATAAACTATGTACTGATGGGCATATTTGGAAACTATTATGAAGATAAAATTGTTTGTAAATGTTAATTGGACAATTATATGCAGAACCACAATCAATTATTTTTATTAGTCTTTGGGAACAAAAAATAATAGACTTCATTTACACACAAAAGTATCACTGATTTTGTGGAGAATTTAAAATATGCTCGTGAATGTGACAAAAATGTAGTTTTAGAGGCAGCATACGAGATGGCATGCTGTTAAACATAATAGTTATACTAACAGTTGCCAGATAATTTCAGCAAGTTAGGTTGGAGGTAATATTATTAGGTTGATGCAAAAGTAATTGAGGATTTGCCATTATTTTTTTAAAGGAGAAAACCTCAATTACTTTTGCCCCAACCTAATAAAAATGAACTAATATGTTAACAATGTGAAAACAGAGGAGGAAAAGAAGGTAGAGTGGTGGGAAAGTAGGGAGAAGAAAAATGAAAAAAAATTTTTTGGCTAAATTTTTATAACCTATCAACCAACCAACCAAGCAAACTGTTCCAGCAGACATTTTGTTTTAGAGTATCATTTTAAATTCCTTCTAAACACATTATCTTTGTGATGTTCCAATGTTAAATCATTGCAACCATGACACACCTTCACTCTAGCTATTTTATATGCACATGGGAAGATATAAAATTTTACTATTTATACTATGAAATATAGTTCTAAACATTATAACATCTATACTCTCGTAGGTGAAACATTTTTATCTTCAGATAACTTCTTACCTGACCTTTAAGTATATATATCTGATTCCTATTTTACATGCCCACTTGGATGTCTAATCCACATCTCAGACATATGTCCATAACCTGAATTTGGAGATTAGAAATTGAGGAGCGGAGAGAAGCTATTATTCCTCCTTTCTCTCTTTCTTTCTCTTCATTTGCTTCTGGCAGCAACTGTGGAAGTGACTGTATTGCTTTGAGGATCCCTGCTTTGGTGGCAGCAGCCCTCTCTTAGTGGTTCTAGCAGTGACCATATGATTCCCCATCTATAGGGTGAGCATCTGCTGATGGTCCTCCCCCATTCCCGTATCCACTAAGTGCCACAGTAGTGCATGGTACATGGCACCCTCATTAGCACAGCAGTCAGTTTGTTTTGTATTCTGGAAAGCCCAACCCTTCGGTCTCACTCTCTAGCCATATTTTCTTTATTTGGTAAATAACTCCTGAATCATTTCTTTTCCTTTGCCCATTTTCATCTCTTCAATTCTTTTATAACAAGTTCCCTTTATTAAATTATTTATATTTGTTTTCCTAATCATAGCCTGAAACAGAAATTAAGGAAGGTGGCTATTTATGGGTAGAAAATAATTTTCTCATTTTTCTCATCAAAGATGTAGGAAGAAAAATACATATAAGAAATAAAATCAATAGATAAATACTTTACCCTCAGTTACAGTTAACTGAGTATTACCTTACTGATAATAAAATCAGATCATGGTTTAAGTGTTTTTCTCTTGAGTAAAAAAATGTATTTCCATAAATGATATTCTATCTCCATTGAAACTGGATTCATAGCTAGGTAGTCTTAAATGAATTCTAAATACTGTTTTATATCAGAACTCACTGTACTCTCTGAGCCATTAGATATGTCTTCTTGCTATCACGTATTACATTAAGAATTATATTGCCACATGTATATGAGTCACTTAATTTAATTTTAGCTAATAAGGAATATCAAACTATCTTGAAAAGGAAATTCGAGGATGCTTTTAAAATTAAATTATTTATGTCAATGAAATAATTGTTTGTCTGTTTTTATATTAAATCAGCATAATTACTTTAACTAATGAAATAATGTTAAATGCTACCAGTTATTATATAATGAATCAAACGTTCAACATACATTATCTCATTACCTCCCATAACATATATGTCTATACATGACTTTATTTATATTATTCCATTTTAAAAATGAAGAAACCAAAGGCCTATGAGAATATAAATTTCTCATTAAAGGCCACATTGTTAGCAAATGATAAAGTCGGAAATTAGACCATTTTCTTTTTGCTGTTCTGCGAGGACTCTCAATTAGTTTTGCTAAATTTTTAATGAGTGTATCCAAATTATTCTGATGTAAGAAGTTAATGTGAATGCTTAAAATTAATCCATGGATCTGGCAATTAGAAAATCACCTTGTTCTGAGTAGCTTCAGTGAGGTGACAAATCTAAGTCATTGATGATTAACAGAAATAGGAAAAGAGGAAATATAGTAGCCCATATTGACTATCATTTTAAGATGTTTGACTATGAAAAAAATATAAATTATAGTGTGACTGACATCCACCTTAATAAAGGATAATCCTAATTACAGACTTGTGGAAGGAGAAAATGAGGAACTGAATCATAACATCATAAATAGTAATGCAGAGTCATAGCAGCCAAGATTTCAAGAGTATCTCACTAATGATTATGTAAAACGTTGTGTGTGTGTCATGTACTGAGTTAATGTTTTACACATTTAATCCACAAAACACTGTAAAAATAGCAGTGTTTATATCCTTATTTTCCATACAGTTTATTTTTATTTTCCTTTTATTTTTAATGGGTACAAAGCTGGTGCATATATTTATGGGGTACATGATGTATTTTGAAACAGGCATATAATAAGTCATAATTACATCACGGTAAATGGGACATTCATCACCCCAAGCATTTATCGTTTATTTCAGTTACAAACATTACAATTATACTCTTTTAGTTATTTTAAAATGCATAATAAATTATCGTTGACTGTAATCACCCTGTTATGTAGAAAGGTTAAGTGGTTTGCTCACTCCTATTTGTTTAGTGGAAGAACTATAATTCAAAAGAGGCTTTTATCTGACTCCAAAATTCATATTGTTTCTACTAATTTAACACTGTTGCCACCACAATTTACATATAATTTGAAGGTGAAGAAAAGAGAGACATTCAGACTTAAGTATTAGAAGAACAAAATGTCTTCCCATCAAAGAACATTAACACAAAAATAATACTGTTTTAAAATATTAACTATCTAAAAGTAGAGCAGAAAGAATGATATAAAATAAAGTTTAAAATTTACCAATAGGTCAATTTAGTGGATTGAAAAATATGTGAGTTTAAAATAGAAT
Organism: Theropithecus gelada; assembly: GCF_003255815.1. Classification (NCBI taxonomy): domain Eukaryota; kingdom Metazoa; phylum Chordata; class Mammalia; order Primates; family Cercopithecidae; genus Theropithecus; species Theropithecus gelada. The sequence goes on from NC_037676.1 coordinate 115,466,199, forward strand.
AGTAGAAAACTAGGGCCAGCGTGGTAGCTCATGCCTCTAATCCTCGCACTTTGCGAGGCCCAGGTGGGAGAATTATCTAAGCTTGGAGTTCAAGACCAGCCTAGGCAACATGGTGAAACCCATCTCTACTAAAATACAAAAAATTAGCTGGTCGAGGTGGCACGTGCCTGTAGTTCCAGCTACTCAAGAAGCTAACGCACCAGAAAAGAATTACTTCAACCCGGGAGGCAGAGGTTGCAGTGAGTCAAGATTGTGCCAGGGCACACCAGCTCAGGCAACACAGTGAGACTCTGTCTCAGACCAACCAACCAACCAACCAACCAAACAAACAAAACAGAAAGAAAGCTCCCTGAAACTTCCAAATAAAATATTTGTTGAAAGTAAATGTGTGACCAGATTCTAGAAGGGATTTTCATGAGAAGAACAGAATTGACCTGAATAGGGCAATTAGTGTCCCATGAATGTCATGTTATCAGATATAGAGAATACCAAAAAGTTGGCAGAGAGAAACGGTCTTTCCTCCTTCTGTTTTTTGCTTAGAAAACACATGATCTCGCCGGGCGCGGTGGCTCAAGCCTGTAATCCCAGCACTTTGGGAGGCCGAGACGGGTGGATCACCAGGTCAGGAGATCGAGACCATCCTGGCTAACACAGTGAAACCCCGTCTCTACTAAAAAATACAAAAAACTAGCCGGGCGAGGTGGCGGGCGCCTATAGTCCCAGCTACTCGGGAGGCTGAGGCAGGAGAATGGCGTGAACCCGGGAGGCGGAGCTTGCAGTGAGCCGAGATTGCGCCACTGCACTCCAGCGTGGGCAACAGAGCGAGACTCCGACTCAAAAAAAAAAAAAAAAAAAAAAAAAAAAAAAAAAACCACATGATCTCTACAAGTCAGAAAACCAGGCAACATTGTCTCTAATTTGTAGTTCCAAACAGTTGCTCCATCACGAAAACCATTTTTCTGCATTCTATCAAATGCAAACTTCCAGAAAACAACTAGATAAAAAAATGAATGACTTCGGGTTGCATCCTTGTAAACACAATCCAAAAAATAAAAGAAGGTGGTAATAGGGAGATACAGGGTTATGCTACTTTCTAATAAAGTTAAACCCAATGTTATTTATGCTTGTCCTTTCTTGTATGCTATAAGAAAAGCATATCGATGCTTGATCAGTAAAAGCAAAACATTTTATGTTAAAATATTGTGTTGTATATCTTGAATTAAATTGTTTTATTAAGTTAATATATTAAACTAAGGAATTTCCATGTAGCTGTTATGAAATTAGGTGCTACAAATATAGAGAAGATACTCTATTAGGTCTCAATACCTATTGTAAAACTGTAGTGTTTAATTCAGTACAGTATTTGTTAAAGGGTAAACATACTAGAATCTGGTCACCCATTAACTGTCAATATACACTGTATTATGAATGAAAATATTTTACTTGGAATTTGATGGAAACTTTGGAATTTCATGTTAGAAATTGTTCATAGAAAACATCAAAGTTAACCACAAGAACTGAAATATGAAAAATTTATCTAACAATTTGATGCAATAGTAAATCAGATGGGAAAAATAAATTACTCCAATTAATCATACCAAGAAAAGATTTAGTTTAATCTGGACAAATTAGTAAAATAAAAACGCTATTTTATTTAAGCTCGTCATTTCTGATCCACTCAGTAGGCAAATATTACTGAATATTTATATCATAATAGTATTATGTTAAGTATCTGACATACAAAGACAAATATAGCTGCCCCTAACCAAAAAGATTTCAGAGTCTATTCAGCCTATTCAACACCAAGAGCTGGTCATATTAAGCAGTTATATGTTTACCATTTATTTATTTATTTATTTATTTATTTATTTATTTATTATTTGAGATGGAGTCTCGCTCTGTCGCCCAGGCTGGAGTGCAGTGGCCGGATCTCAGCTCACTGCAAGCTCTGCCTCCCGGGTTTACGCCATTCTCCCGCCTCAGCCTCCTGAGTAGCTGGAGCTACAGGCGCCCGCCACCACGCCCAGCTATTTTTTTTTTCTTTTTTTTTTTTGCATTTTTAGTAGAGACGGGTTTTCACTGTGTTAGCCAGGATGGTCTCGATCTCCTGACCTCGTGATCCGCCCGTCTCGGCCTCCCAAAGTGCTGGGATTACAGGCTTGAGTCACCGCGCCCAGCCTACCTTTTATTTATTTTTGATAAAGAAATATATTTTAATTTCAAACAACTATAGACTTTTTACCATGATGGGAATTTAAAGTCATTGTTTTATATAACGTGCACCTGACTGACACATTTAGTTATTACGAAATCTTGTAGAAAAATATCAAATTTCTGCTTTTATTAAAACACAAATTTAGATGTGATTAAGCAGAAGAGACAATATGTAACAAACTAAAATTTGTTGATATATAGTAAAGTTGGATATACTTAATCAATAGGCTTTGATACAACACACAGTAAGTACAATATTAGCTGTGTGAACTTGCACAATGTCAAATAATAGAGGATAAGAAGAGCAATCAGAAGGTATAAAAATAAGGTTAATACTATAATTAAAATTTAGTTTTTAAATGGGATATGGGAAGATATAATAAGAATATAGTTAGGTTGGTGTTGGGAAATAAAAATGAAGACTTTATGTGAAAAATTTTCCCCATGATTTTTATTTATTCTGGATATTAATCCTGCTAGGTCTCTCTCAAAACACATTTTGAAAATACTTACATATTTTAACCTAAATAAGGCTTTTTTCCTAGAATAACAAGACATTGATATAATAACAGTGGGATTCACTTTATAACATTCATGAACACTTCAAGTATAAATTGATACGATAATTTTCAACATTTTAATTTCATTGTTATTCTAGAAATTAAGAAGAAGCAGATCAATTTGCTAAATCTGTTCCATAATAAAAAATTCCTTTTAAACTTCTAATCAGCAAATATTTTATTGAGCATCAATCATGAATTAATCAAGAAGAGAGTACGTCCTCATCATTAAATGCAACATCTTGCTGATTTTAATATTCTCCTATCATCCAAAGACAAGAGAATAAAACCTCCAAATAACACAGGAAGGTTTGTTTGTAATAGCTTCTTTTTGGAAGGTGGGGAGCTGATGGACGAGAGCTTGGAGAGACTAGTTACATGTTTGGTAAAATCCAAAAGAATATAGCAGGGATGAAAAACTCACAAAGCAGAGTTCAAGGTCTGGCTAGAGATGAGGGTCACAGAAAGGATAGCAAACAGTAGAGACTGAGGAACAGGAAGGTAAGAAGGAGGGAGATCCCTGGAGCAGTTATGTGCACACAATGCCTATATCAAAACATTGTGTCAATGGATTGTTGATATTTGTTGAAGGAAGATACGAGTAAAAAAAAAAATCACAGAATATTTTCTTATTAAATACATATTAATTTTTATACTGTAGTCTAACAGAGGCAGAAAAAATGCAATACTATTTCCAATAGCAAAGTCATGGAACCAACCTAAGCTTGCATCAACAGTTACGTGGTTAAAGGAAATGTGGTACATATCCACCCTGAAGTACTATGTAGCCATAAGAAAGAATGAAATCATGTTTTTTGCAGCCACCCGGATGCTGTTGGAGGCCATTATCCTAAGCAAATTGATGCAAGAACAGAAAACCAAATACCACATGTTCTCACTTATAAGAAAGAGTTAAACACTGAATACACATAGACATAAAGATGGAAACAACAGATACTGGGAACTACTAGATGGGGGAAGGAGGGTGGGGATGTATGCTGAAAAACTACCTACAAGTACGATACTCAACACCTCGGTAATGGGATTATGTGTATCCCAAAGCTCAGCATCAAGCAATATACCCATGTAAAGACCCTGCACATATATCCTCTGAATTCAAAATTTTAAAAATGGCATGATATTTATTATTGAAGTGTGGCAAATGCATACAATTGAGCTAAAATGAGTGAAAACGAACTATAGCAACATGCTACAACATGACTAACTCTTAGAAACATAAGGTTGAGCCAAGAAAGCATGTCCCAATAAACTAAATGGGATGACATATATTTTATAAATCTTACAAATTAGCATAATTAAAAGTGATGTTGCTTCGGGATGCATTCATGTATGATTAAAGTATAATTTTGAAAGAAGCTAAAAATGACCACAACATGGAGGTGCTTGTTACTGGTAGGGTGAAGTCACAGCAAGGCGAGGATGGGATACAAATGGAACAAAACGTGAGCAGCATCCTGGTTTAGTGGTAGGCTTGTTGGTGCTCATTTTAATAAAACACATCGCAATGTTTATGCTACAGATTCATATATTACGATGAATAAATTATATTCTTAAAATACAGTAATAGAGAATATAGAAAATTTATATGGCAAGATAAATTGATGCATTAAAGAGTTAACGGTAGTATTCTAATAAATATATTATGGCAATGAATTGTTTTATATATTTTCATTTTTTTTTTAATAATCACATCTCACTCAGATATAATTTGACTTTTGTAATTAGAAAACATTATCTTAAAGTGAATGAAGTGAGGTTGCTATGATTAGTTTATGATTTTTAATTACCACAAAAATGTAGGCAGTGGCTGTGGCAAGGGTCTATATTTTATACATTTTAGTTCTTCTATCCGTCATGTTATATATATGTGACACTTGTGATTTTTTTCTCTAAAAATAAACTGAAAAGCCTTTAGTATTTCTGAAAACAAACTGGGTGGCTGTGAACTTAATTATATATATTTTTATGTTTATAAATTTCATTCTTTTTCTGTATGGGTTCTATATCTTTTAAATACCTTTATAACATCGAACTTGAACATCTATGAAGGAATAGTCCTCTTTTTACATGATTATTTGATGGTGCAATATCCTTTGGATGTATGTCATGTTTTAACAGAAAATAAGTCATATAGGTGAGATTCTTAAGTGGACCCTAATGTAAATGTGACCACTTTTCTTATACCCTTTAATCTTTGTGACATTTTAATTTAGTAAAATGACTCAATGAAATAATTTAATAAAGTTATCTGATTTTATGGTTGCCTGGCTTAGGTCTTCTGATTCATCACTCCAAAAATGCTATAGTTGAAAAATGCAAATAAGTATAATTAATGAGCTGTGCTCTAACTTATTTATGTTCACACTTCAGTCTCTTGAAATCCTGTTTTTGATCTTGAAATAGATATCAATATTTTTGAGATTTTATTTTCTCAACTGTATAATCAAAAATATTAGGAAGAATATCTGAAATGATGTTATGAACATTGTATATAAATAGCCTGACAGAGTATGTATTCAGAGAATGTTAGTTTTTAACAGACACAGGGTATATGTATCTTCCCTCACAATATGAAATACTAATACAACTAAATGAATCTTCAGAGTTATTCTAAAATGTCTTATCTAAACATTTTATTTAGGAATTCATGTTAATTATGTAGAAATTTTGTTACTGAAAACATTTACATTTATGAGCACATTAACATGCTTTCTGCAAGATTATCAAATGGTCACTTCGATTATGCCATTTTACTTATGAGAAAATGAATGTTTATGGAGCGTAAGTGAGTTTCACCAGAAATATTTTTAGTCAATTATAACACCATGTGCAGTTTGCTTTTAGGATATCAGTGCTGTTTTACTGAAAGCAGGCTAATGGAAGTAAACCTTTCCGCAGATTTACTATAAAAGATTGAATAAATATAATCTAAGGAACAAAGTGTTTAAACTTGCTTATTGTCATCTTTTGTTTGATCTTTTAACCCCAGTTTTAATGGTTTAATTTAGTCCATTTCTTCACTAAAGGCCACCTCATTTCTTTTTGGCAAAATGCCTGGTATAAACAATAAATAGTTGTGTATACTCTGGAATCCTTGCCTTAGTCAGATTTGAAAGAGCCTTTTATGTTGACAAAAAGTTTTAGAAATCCTGTCTGTCCTTGAGATCTATGCAATCATTAATCTGAATGCTCCAAAGTGAGTAATGATATCTAAAGAGAAGAATCATTAACTGCCTAAGATGCATCAAAATTTTAATTGGCTTTTTTCTAAATCACTTGCTCGCCGAATGTCCAATGCCCAATGGCAATGCAATAAGTCTTTTGTAAATTAAAGTGTTAGGTAGGGGGATACTAAACACAATATAATCAATATAATGGTATTTTCAAGTTTGTCCATAGTAAAATGCATTTCTACACTCAGCTTCTGTTTCCCAGGGTGTGTGTTTTCTATACAAGGCTATGACTGAGGTCATATTTGGACCAACAGTAAGCAAAGTTCACTTTGTCACTTGGTGGGTCTCATTAATATTATAGATCAATAGCAAAACTCTGGTATTTCTTTTCTTATTTATTGAGAAATAATAAATAATAACTTTATCATTATAAGCAGTTGTTAATATCACATATGTCATTTTGGCACACAGCTATACACACAATCACTCTATGCCATTGAATCAGACAGTAGAGCCTCTGCATTTCCCAAACATTTTGTTATGTAAGAGACAGAATCAGTACACAAGGATTGGTTCCAACTCTGAAGGGAGAAATCTTTATAGTCAGCTGATTGGATTGAGTTATATCACTCTCAATATAATCTTAGGCAAACTTGGAGATAGGGACATGAGAGACCATGTCTTTAGGTAGCGTTAAATCACTGGAGTGCACTGACATAAAATATAATGACTTTCTGGTCGTTTGTTTCTATCACCTAAGCCATTTAGATATTTTTGGATAATTTTCATGGGAAAGTCATTCTCTACCTCAACATTATGCCTACAGGAAAGGAAACAGATTATTGTATGGCATTGAAAGAAGCATCAAGTATAGTGAGGAAAGATTTTAATCATGAGTATCAAGAAGTTCTATGGGACATTGAGGGAGCTAAGGAGAGAAGAAATATTAACCATGTAAGAAAAGAAGCATAGTGGCTGCTCAAGAATATTTATGGGGACACTGCCAACATTTTCTGAAGGAGAAAAGGTCTACTTGTTAATTATAAAGAACCAAAAAGAAATGGTCTAACAATTACACACGTGGGAATTCAAGCTACAGATTGTTGTTTACTCACTCTAATTACCGTTCCTTAATTATATCCATTAGGCTTTTGAATTCTATGGTTATGAGAATAATCCAGCAAGTTTGTATAATGAATTTGAATTGTGACAGAATGTTACGTATTTTAAACTCCTCAACATATCTAGAAAAAAATACTGGGTAAATAATTGTTATTTAATAAAGGGGTATATAAACTACAGATAATTTAGCCATGGTAATGAAATATATTCTAGAATAATGACCAAAAAGGCATAAAAAGATTATATACTGTCACAAAGTAAAAATTCGAAGGAGAAGAGTAACATTACTGTAGAAATACAGAGAAAAAACAAGGCAGAGCCTTTTCTAGAAAAAAACTTAGTTTATCAAGTAATACTTTTAAAAATGTACTTGAAACATGCTTTACTATAATTGTGTCCAGAGGCAGCCAGCTAGGACACATAATTTATTAAGTTGTCATTTCTAGGATTCCTTAAAATGTACACCTTAATTCTTCACTGTAATGCTCAGACAAAATGAACTTAGACTCCTTCACATATTCAAGAAGAATCACAGATCTTAATATAAAGCTAGCACTCTAAACCTTCAGAAGAAAATACAGGATATCTTTCCATCTTTGGATAAGCAAATATTTATTGTACTACAAGAAAGCACTAACAAAATATAATATTAATAATTTGAACTTTGTTCAAATTAGAAACCTTAACTCATGCAAAGATAGTGTAAGAAAATGAAAGAGCAAGTAACAGATTCGGAGAAAACAATTGCAATGCATATATTTGTCAAATAAATGCTATAAAGATTGCAAAGACCCTTATAATTTGATATATCAAGACTAAGCAGACAACCCAATTAAAAAGTAGACAAAATATTTGAACAAATCCTTCACAAATAAATGGTTGATAAGCACATGCTCAATATTATTAGTTATCACATAAGTTCAAAATAATACCAGAATAAATGTTGACAACCTCAAATGTCAACAAACATGTGGAGCATTTAGAATTCTCATACAGTGATGGTGAAGTACAAAATCTGTACACAGCTTAGAAAAGCTATTTGGCAGTTTTTTATGATATTAAATCTATATCTACCCAATAATCAAACATTTGGACTACTTCTCATTTCACAGAAGGAGAGCTTTAAAAAGTTCATTTTACCGATAGCTATAGAGTGGTTCTCTATTTTACAACTTTATGTGTTTTTGCACTAGATGGCAATTTTTTAAATTCTAAGTTCCGTTTCATACTTAGGGAGTTTATTCTCAACATATTACAAAATTTTGCTATTATTTACAATATAATATATTTTGTGATTTTTCTTAATAATGACTGATGAGCTATTGACATGTACCAACACATTACATTTTCTTTTTAGTTCTATAAAACTCAAGTAAATCGTGTGTGTGTGTGTGTGTGTGTGTGTGTGTGTGTATACACACATTTTTTTTTTTGGAGGTGGAGTATCGCTGTGTCACCCAGGCTGGAGTGCAGTGGCGCGATTTCGGCTCACTGCAAGTTCCGCCTCCCGGGTTCACGCCATTCTCCTGCCTTGGCCTCCCGAGTAGCTGGGACTACAGGCGCCCTCCACCACGCCCGGCTAATTTTTTGTATTTTTAGTAGAGACGGCATTTCGCCGTGTTAGCCAGGATGGTCTCGATCTCCTGACCTCGTGATCCACCCACCTGGGCCTCCCAAAGTGCTGGGATTACAGGCATGAGCCACCGCGCCCGGCCCATTTAAGCTTTTTTATGTATATAGTCATAATACCTGTAATGAATTATAATTTGGTATATTGTTCAATATTTAGAACTCATATTTCTGTATCTGTATTGTTTTATTTTGGTAATTTATATTTTTTAGTTAATGATGTGATAGCTCATACTTCCTTTCTTTGTCTTTTATTTTAATGGCATAGAAGTTATAATTACTGTTTTCAACTCCGTATAAGTGAAATTTACCACATGTAGACCCTCTTTAAGGAGCAGTTAAGGATAGTCATAAAGTTTACGTATGCATCTGAATTTAGTTTAAGAAATAAGAGAGAGTCTTTTATCAACCACCATATTAAAATCAGCTTTCAATTTCTTTTTGGCAGGGTGTTTTTTTGTTTTTTTGTTTGTCTTTCTTTCTTTCTTTCTTTCTTTCTTTCTTTCTTTCTTTCTTTCTTTCTTTCTTTCTTTCTTTCTTTCTTTCTTTCTTTCTTTCTTTCTTTCTTTCGTTTTGTTTTTAGAGACAGGGTCTGGCTCTGTCACCCAGACTGGAGTGCAGTGGTGCATTCTCGGCTCACTGCAACCTCCGCCTTCTGGGTTCAAGCTATCCTCCCACCTCAGACTCCAGAGTAGCTGGGATTACAAGCAGAGGCCACCACACCCAGCTACTTTTTTTGTATTTTTTGTAGAGATGGGGTTTCACCATGTTGCCCAGGCTGGTCTCAAACTCCCGAGTTCATCTGCCTCCCAAAGTTTTTTCTTTTTTTTTAAATGATTTTATTTTAATTTCAACTTTTATTTTGGATTCAGAGAGTATATATGCAGGTCCATTACATGAGTATAGAGCATGATACCAAGTCCTAGGAGGTGAATGATCCTATCACCCAGATATGAGCATAGTACACAAGTTTTTCAGCCCTTGCTTCCTTCACTCCCTCCCCACACTATTAGTCGCCAGTGTCTATTGTTGCCATCTTTATGTCCATGAGTACCCAATGTTTAGCTCCCACTTATAAGTGAGAACATGTGGTATTAACTTTATTATATCTGCCTTCACCTTAAGATTTTGTGTTATGCTAACACTTACACTTATATTTGTTTTTATCTTTACGTATCCTTTTAAAGATTTCTAATCCATGGACATTTATATAACTCAGGAAAGTAAAGTTTATGTTGTAGTCGTTACTACACCATGACTATGACCTTGTGAAAATTACTTCCTCTTTTTAAATCACAACTTTAGAAATAATTTATTTAGAAATAACGTTTATTTATCTATCATATTATGCAAAAATTAAGCTTTGGATATTGTGATAGATTTTGTCAGTTGCCTGGCCCTCAGCCTTCGCCATGCTGTTTTCCACAATTGAGGTCGAAAATGAAAGCTGTTTTTCTAGAATACTTTTGACCAAGGAATGGTGATGTCAGGCTGTTCTGGCCAATGATATAGGAGAAGAATCCTTCTAAGGACCTTTGGGAAAGCTTTTGATTTACTGACAAGTTTCCTAATAACAAGCTTCTTGTTATATAGGAGAAACAAATCAATTTTTTGTTTAAGCTATAGTAAGTCAGGATTTCTATTACAGCCCAACATCCAAAATGATAGGCCATATCAAAGTAGCAATGAGGAGACCATAGTAACATGTCAGGAGACACACTAAATAAAAGCTTTTGTAGTCAAGTCTTCTAAAAAATAACTACACTACTACTTTGGTATTTAGAAATAATCATTCTCTTCCACTTTGAGAAAAGATTATCATTCTATAACATTTCATATGTATTAAAGTTGTACATGTTGAAAATTAGGAAAAAGAATTTAAAAATGAGTGTTTATAAAAGATCCAGCTTGTGGACTTTCTAATATTAAAAGAAATGTAATGAATCTTTAAATAAATGGACAATGTATATTATTATATAAAAATTTTAAAATTCTTCACTTATTTGTGCAGGAAAAAACAGCTAAGATTTAACAGGCAACCAACAAGCTGAGAAATATTTTTGTCACAAAAAAGGGACACATTTACATGTTTTAGAATAAATGAATTATGTAAATTATCAAGAAAACTACTGATACATAGACCAAAAAAAAAAAACAATTTGCAGGAAAAAATAAGAGTGGTTATCAAACAAGAGAATATGTTAGATATCTGTAAAAATCAGATATATGTAAATAATCAAATTAAGGATAAAAGATGTAAGCCTGGTAAGACTGAGAGATAATGAATTATAGTTTTCTAGTTGTAATAATATTCATTGATATAAGATTCTGGAAAGCATATTAGTAATATAAATAATATTATTTGCTTCTGGCCTAGTCATCCTGTTTCTACCAAGAACTAATCTAAAATATAGAAAATGTATATTCATAATGATGATAATATGTGAATTAATTATAAAAAAACATAATAGAATGATAATTACATAAATCATATCCACATTTAATATTTGAATAAATTAATGCTTACATAAAATGATTACATATATTTAATAAATTCAATACATTGATGTTTACAAAGATTTTAATCACACATTAAACATGTATATTATAATGTAGAGAGATTACTAAGGACATACAATGTCATATATAGAGTGATCCTGGATGAATATATCTGTCTCTACCTCATTAAATAATAGGGGATTTTTTTTACTTCTTGGTATAACTTTATTGTTGGGAAAATATAATATTAATGTAAAGTAAACAAAGCTTAGACTAACCTTTATGCATCAAGTCCAGCAATGTTGCCTTAAATGCATCAGTATTTGTTCTAAAATAATGTTATAACTAAGAAAGAAGTTCCCTAACAGTGCTTTACCAATATCAGTTCTCATTTAATACAAAATAACTAAGAGAAAAACAAGCAATATCATTAATAATTGGAGGCTTATAGTTTTTAAAATGTGAAATTCTGATTATGAATCCCAACATGTCTATTTAGACAGGGAAGAATGACAAGAACCACAAACCATTTTTTTTCTACATTATTGAAAGACAAGTCATTTTAAAAAAATCTATTGGAGCTCAGGAAAAGTAAAAAAAAAAGTATCAATTTCTGGAAGAAAGAGAACAGCAAACACACCATAAGGACATGCATTAAGTGAGAATATGATCCAATATGAGAGAAACAAAACCCAAGAAAACAGTGAGTCAAACAGCCAGACGCAAACATGAATCAAACTCTGCCAGCAGCAGTTTCGACTTCTAATCAAACAGCAGATTTTGTATATAAACACAGTCTGGAAGGGGCTGTAGGTTACATACTAATTTTTTTCCTTCCAGTCTTGCTAACTAAAGTCAGCTATAACATTAGCTACAGTACTTCTTTAAGCACAAAAACCAATAGATGCGTTAAACATTTACAGTGAGCAAAACATTAGATTCTAAAGAGTACATTATAACACAGACTACACGTTAGAATATAGTCTTGTCATTTTGCTTGTATAAATAGAGTACATGTTTGAATATAATCTATAAAATAAATAGCAAAAATAAATTTGGAGCTTACCTTTCAGTTTATATTTGTATATATTATATCTGTTTGAAAATATGCCTTCTATTATTATTTCTCTTACTAAATTTTATCCAATACTGCTGAGAAAAAATAGATTTTCATTTATATATCAATACATAAACCTTAGAGATTATGTATAACTACATAAAACTATATATATTGAAGAGCTTCAGATCTAAACTGAAACAAATCTGAATTGCGATGATAGTTCTGCCTTTTGCCATTTTCAACAATTTTACTCTGGCGTGCCTCATTTTTATCAGTTGTAAAATGATGCTGATGATAATAATAGTAATTATTTTACATTGTCTGAATACAGGAGAAGTTAAATACCATAATGAAGACAAAATACTTAGTACAGTGACAGGTGTAGAAGAATCATTCAATAAATGCTAAGGGTTAGAGTCACTGAGCTTTCATTATATTGTATTCCCCATAAAATCTCTGTAAATTAAGGGCTGTTGTTCCCAATTTACAGATTAGGAAAGAAAGAATGAGAACAATAAATTTATTTTCCTAATTTTATAGTCTTTTAACTTCCCAGAGGCCACAGTTGTTTAAAAAAGAGGGGAAGAGATAAAATAAAAATATGTTTTCTCATTTTCAAGGCGATCTAGAGAGAATAGGTACATGTACAAGCAATACTATCAGGGAATTGATACTTTGAAACTACCAGGTAATATTAAAATAAGTATTTTTATATATTTAGGAAAATTATATCCCACATATTGTCAGTGTAAAAAATTGTACTTCTATTTATAGATATTATTTGGCATTAACAAAAGAAAACCAGCTTTTAATGACAGTGGCAATGATGATCAAATAGCAGTCAGATGTGCATGCCATAATATATATTTATAAAATAGATAATTATTGTATGAGTTTAACAATGTAAAAGGAAAAAGAAATCAGATTTACTCGGTAAATGAGTATAGAGGAAAAAAAGAAAGAAAGAACAGTAGAATCTTAGCTGTAATCAATCTAGTAATCTTGTTTTTGCACAACAAAGTTTGTGAAACAACTCGGACATTTTTAAGTGTCATGTGACGGGAAGCAGTTCGATGTGCTCTAATAGGATTTTATAGCCATGCAGCAGGTTCATACACATTTTCTCATAATACCTGCAGAAGAGTATAATGAGATGGATAGACCTGGCCTTATTACCATGTCTCAAGTTTAAACAGACGTAGTGTGGATTGCTCAAATAACTGGTGAGCAACAAACCTAACACCCTAATATAACAAATCTCATCTCCAAATCTACCATTTTCCCCACTATATTATGTTTTCACTGCCCAAATTTGAGGAAAATAATCACTAATTTTTTACCTAAAATTGAAAAAGTATAAATGCAAAGGAATATGGAAGACTGATGAAACTGTAAAAAGTCAGCACTGATAATCTGCTTCTTGTACATTAGGAAGGCAAGAACATGTTGTCAACTATTAGAAAGTAACAGCGTCACAGAATCATAACTCAAATATAGCCAAGTATGGAAAGAGTCTTTAATTCCTACATGTTATCTTCTTAGAATATTTTAAATTACAAGTTTAAAAAAGCTGACGGCACTTAAAGAAAAGTATACAAACACTGGCATAAATCTAGGACTAAATAAAATGTGCAATGCCTGGAATGTTGAATTTTTTAGTTGAATTATAGTTGATTTACAGTTAAAATAAGATTTTGGTAAGACTTCCAAAAACACTTCTAATTTTACATAACCTATTCGCCAAGAGGAAATTCTGAAGAACCAGAAGAACTACCTTAAAAATAGTCAGGGTGTTAGTTAATTTTTACATCTGTTTTATCACTGAGCTTCAAAAAAATACTTTTATTTGCAGAGGCAAAAATATAAATGTCCCCGTTTTTGACATGAAAGAATGTAGTTTTCAGATATTTAGATTTTATAAATTACACACATCAGAAATTAATTTATTCTACTATCCATGAATGCTGATTTTAAAGTGTTTTTGCATAGTGTTGTATATTAAAATTGGAAACATTATCACTAAAATATACCTTATATAATATGTTTTACTTTATCAAAAGTTATATCCATAATGAATGAAATCTTGAGATAATCATTTTTAAAAACAAAATACTTTTAGCCACTATAAAGACATCACTACTCAATATACATTCACCTTTGTGAGACTTGGTATTAATGTATTAGCAGTATGATGTCAGAGATACCAAGCTAATTTGTTCATGGGATGATATACTTCCAAATGCATAATAATTAGTTGGTGAATACAACTTTATTACAATTGCATCACAAATGTTAAGCATCTTCTGTACAATAGACTACTTTTACCCAGAAAATATTTTCTCTCCAGTCTTCCATTCAAAATACACTAACCTTGTCCTAAAGTTTGTAGGATGAGGATGTCCATCATATAATGATAAGTAGTCGTATTCTTCTTCTAGAGCAAATGACTGAAAAACAATTTGTATTCTATTTCGTTCTTCTGCTATTATTACCCATGTACAGTTTGCACCATTTGGATATCCATATGGAAAACCAGGGCTTTCTATAGTGCCATTAAGTCCTTTTAAAGTTCCACCACACGTATAAATAAATCCTGCAACAAAAGACAAATAAACATACATTAATATTATATAAATCAAGAATAATCCAGGAGATAATATTATTTTGAAAGTCTACTGTGTTTCCAAGACCAAAGTTAACAATAATTTTATAAATGGCAGTTTAAGAGCTGGACACTATATACAAATATATATGTAATATAAAACAAAATAATAGAAGATTTATCATTTATAATATATACTGAGATAAATCATTGTAAAGCAGTTGATGAAATAAAATTATCCACATACACCTGAATCATTATCCATTACAGATTCCCACAGACAAACACAATCCTAAAACACGGTATCTTTCCTCAAAGAGTTTTAAATCTCACTGTGGAAGCTCATAAACAACATTGACATTTTAAAGATCTTTGTATGCATTTTGGGTCCCAAAGAATTAACTCCATTTTTTCTTGGCAACACATGCTAGTTTTTTTTTTTTTGACATATCCACATCTGTACCCTGTAGCTTACATGCTTTAGGAAAATCTGTCTCACCCTGATTATAGAAGAGGAATTTTTTAAGTCTATGAAATGGCTCTACCTTTCATTAAAATATTTAGTTCATGATGAACAGAATCCTAAGATAATCACATCAGAGTGAATCCGAAGGTCAGGACAGAAATAAGTTAAATAAATGGATCCTGAACAACTGATAGCACCCATCTTAAGAACTTCTGTATTTGTTCCATGGTAAGTCTAAGTTACTGAGAGCATGAGTCCTGGAAATACCTAGAAAACTTACTGTATTTTTTTCAGCATTTTGTCTCTTCAAATATATATTTTATATATATATATAAAATATATTATATTGTATTATATTATATTATATTATATTATATTATATTATATATATATATATATATATATTTGAGACAGAATCTTGCTCTGTCGCCCAGGCTGGAGTGGAGTGGAGAGATCTTGGCTCACTGCGACCTCTGCCTCCTGGGTTCAAGCGATTCTCCAGCCTCAACCTCCCGAGTAGCTGGAATTACAGATGTGCACCACCACGCCCTGCTAATTTTTGTATTTGTAGTTGAGACAGGGTTTCACCATGTTGGCCAGGCTGCTCTCAAACTCCTGAACTCAGGTGATCCGCCCGCCTCGGTTTCCTAAAGTGCTGAGATTACAGGCATGAGCCACCGCGCCTGACCTCTTCAAATATATAATATTCTGTAGCATATTGTGTAATGTAAAAATCTCAGATTAATACAACAGTAAGAGAAGATGGTTCCAGTCTTTATGTGGACTACATGCTAATAAAGTTTGCATTTAGAGGCAGTTAAACAGGATCAGAAGTTCTCATGAGAACCTCTTCACCCAGATGTTATTATCTTTATCTGTGAGTCCTACAGGAAGCCGAAGTGCCAGAAAGCTGTAAATCAGAGATGACAAGCTAATTTGAGGGAGAGAACTCCATACTACCCAAAGTATCTATGTTTGGAACTAGGGATAGAAATGCAGGAAATTTAGGGCTTCTTTCTTTTTTTTTTTTTTTTTTTTTGAGACGGAGTCTCGCTCTGTCGCCCAGGCTGGAGTGCAGTGGCCGGATCTCAGCTCACTGCAAGCTCCGCCTCCCGGGTTTACGCCATTCTCCTGCCTCAGCCTCCCGAGTAGCTGGGACTACAGGCGCCCGCCACCTCGCCCGGCTAGTTTTTTTGTATTTTTAGTAGAGACGGGGTTTCACCATGTTAGCCAGGATGGTCTCGATCTCCTGACCTCGTGATCCGCCCATCTCGGCCTCCCAAAGTGCTGGGATTACAGGCTTGAGCCACCGCGCCCGGCCAGGGCTTCTTTCTTTGGGAAAAAATGGATATATTTTATGTAAGTATGGATACTTTTTAAAAGTAAGAGGACTGCTGAATAGAAGTCCTCAGAAGCCAGAGTTGTAGATTGTGGCAGATAGTGGCTGATTTGGGATGTTGCATTTATTCCACATTGTTTAGCACCTTGTTTTTGCCAGGGGAGCCATTTCTCTATTAAATAGTGATATATCTTTTTTTTTTTTTTTTTTTTTTTTAGACGGAGTCTTGCTCTGTCGCCTAGGCTGGAGTGCAGTGGCGTGATCTCGGCTCACTGCAACCTCTACCTCTTGGGTTCAAGTGGCCAAAACAGCTATATACTTTGGAGCAGCTGACTCTGCTGACTCCAGTGATGAGAAATGTGGCTCAGGGCTAGGTTGACCAATATAATCCTATTCTCTGAGCAAAATTTAGTACAGGAATCTTTTCCTACATCTCACCATATGGCAAAGTCTTAAGCCTGAGATATTCGGTATGTTTATGTGATATAAAGCATAGTTCTTGTTATCATTTTGCCTCTTTGTAAATTGACCAAGAAGTTGGATCAGGTAGAAGAGGTTTAAAAAAAAAAATCAATATTTGTGTATATTCAGATAATTTTGCTCATGCACCAAAAGTCAAATAGGGCATTTTATGATTTTCAAAAATAAATAAATAACTAAAAGGTCTCTTTTTAAATTGCTTCTTGCAGAGCAATTACTTTGAAGCCTTAGGTTAATTAGCTATCACCCATTTCTATTAGTTTTCTGCCTGAACAGCTTCCAATTTGAACTTCATAACTAAAGGCAAGCATGAATCCCTTCAGCTACAATCTGATCTATGGGCTGTTTTATATACTCTCAAGCCCCATAACCCTGATAGTTTTAGAAAAAGGACATATGTCTTAAAATAACATGCTCAGCTTTGTCCACTCATTCTTCAAGGGCCTGCTGATTCATGCATTTCAAGTACTTTTATTTTTAGACAAATTAGGAATTACACCTATATTTAAACTTCCTTATCTGTGTTCTTAAAACTTTTTATTTTTGTTTTTGTTTATCATGAAGTTAGATTAAACATAGCATTATTCTCTATAATAAAGTACATTTTTTCCAAAAAGGAGGTTTACATTTTTCATTTTAAAAGTTCGAAAATCAGAAGTAAGCATTATAAAGCAAAATATCTTTCCTCATTCATTTATGCTTCACAGGGCTGGTCATTTTTAACAGCGCAGTGTTTATCTTACTAGGCCTTTCCTAGGCACAAGCAGATATGCATTTATATTATTTTTCAAATGATGTCAGTCATATTATGCATATTTTTCTGAATTGTTGTATCTATTTTAAAAAATCACCGGCATTATTCTGGGTACAGATGTAGACTTCTACTACATTCTTCTTTGAAAGACTTTATAGCTACACAGCATATAGTATGCCTATAGTATGCCTATAGTATAATTTATTTTACCATTCTCCTAATGATAACTTCATTTTTATGGTTACAAAGGTCTAATGAACAACTTTGTAAAAACAGTTTTGTACACATATCCTTGTACAAAGTATATATCCTTTATGCACAAAAGGCATATATCCTTGTGCACTTGCTGGATACCTCCTGAGATGGAATCCCAGAAATGGGGATGCTGAAAATTTATATAGATACAGTGAAACCATACTTAATACATATGAAAATTTATGTTTCTGGCACCATTGTATGAAGTGTCTTTCACCCTCAACCGTAATTCTGTCAACACTAGACATTTTTGAAAGGCAAATTTTGTTTTTCATTTTTGCTTTTTAAGAAATTTTATCATGTTTATTTGAAGTTTACAACTTGATGTTGTGGAATACACACAGAGAGTAAAGTGGTTACCATCGTGAAATAGATTAATGTAGCTATCATGTCACATAGTTACTTTTTTATGTGACAAGAGCAGCTAAAATATACTTATTTAACAAAAATTCTTACTACAATACAGTTTCATTAACTTTAGTCCTAATGTTGTACATTAGGCCTCTAAACTTTTTCATCTTACATATCAGCTCTATGACCTACAGCTCCCCACCTTCTCTTCCCCTTACTCCTGCTCATCCACGGAAATCACTGTTTCATTGCCTATCCGAGTGTACTAAGATTTTTCTTTTTCTTTTTTTTTTTTTTTTGAGATGGAGTTTTGCTCTTGTTGCCCAGGCTGGAGTGCAATGGTGCAATCTCGGCTCACCACAACCTCTGCCTCCCAGGTTCGAGCAATTCTCCTGCTTCAGCCTCCCCAGTAGCTGGGATTACAGGCATGTGCCACCACATGCAGCTAATTTTGTATTTTTAGTAGAGAATGGGTTTTTCCATGTTGGTCAGGCTGGTCTTGAACTCCTGACCTCTGGTGATCCACCCGCTTGTAGTATTTTTATTTGTGTGTCTGGCTTATTTCACATAGCATAATGTCCACTAAGTCCATCCAGGTTGTAGCACATGGTGGGATTTCCCTTTTTAAGGCTGAATAAGATTTGTGTGTGTGCATGTGTGTCTGTGTATGTGTGTGTGTGTATAAAATATATTCCATTGTGTATATATAAAAAGGGATATATATCCCCTTTTTAAGGCTGAATAAGATTCCATTTTGTGTGTGTGTATGTATATACACACATTTCATTTTCTTTATCAATGTATCTCTCAATGTATATCTAGATTGTTTCCACATTTTGACTATTGTGGATAATGCTGCAAAAAACTTGGGAGTGCAGATATTTTTATACGGTGGTTATTGTATCTCATTTTGGTATATACCTGGAAGAGGAGTTGCTGTGTCATATAGTGATTCTATTAATATGATATGTTTAATTTCTTTAGGAACCTCCATACTGTTTTTTCATAATGGCTATGCTAATCTACATTCCCACCAATAGTGTACTAGGGTTTCCTTTTCTCCACATCCCTGATAACACTTGTTATTTCTTGTCTTTTTGATAATAATCATACTTATGGACATAAGGCAATATCTTATAGTGGTTTAAATTTGCATTTCTCAAAAGATTAATGATGGTGAGCATCTCTTCATATACCTTTTTGCCATTTTTATATCTTCTTTGGAGAAATGTCTGTTCGGGTCTTTTGCCCATTTTTAAAATCAGGTTACTGTTTTTTCTGCTATTGAGTTATAAGAATTCTTTATAATTCTGGATATATTAACCCCTTAACAAAAATGTGGTTTGAAAATATTTTTTCATAGTCCATAAGTTGCCTATTATTTTGTTGATTGTTTCCTTTATTGTTCTGAATGTTTTTAGTTTAATGTTGTTCTGTTTGTTTACTTTTGCTTTTGTAGCTTGAGCTTTTTGGAGTGATATCAAAATTAATTGTCAAAGCCAATGTCAAGAGGCTAAAAGGCAAATTTTGCAAGGCAAAAAAAAGTTATAATACTATTTTCTTTTGCATTTCTCTGATAATTATTAAGTAATTACTCTTGTAATTGCTATTGTAATTTCTCTGATTACTATTAAGATTACTATTGTGATTCACTCAGAATCTATATTTGCCTTTGTAAATACATTTCTAAATGAAACAACTTTGGTTATTCTTGTTCATTGTTCTCATAAATTCACAATTCCTCGTTGTTCTTTATAGTATGTGAGGAACATCACTTCCTTTTTCTCTTGTCTCCTCTGATGATTGTTTTCCTATATTCATTCATCTATCATCACATATTTCATGCCTTAAGGGTAAAATGATACAAAGAATAGTTTTCCAGCTCGTCTTCTGGGAGCTGACAATCTAAAACACAAGATAGCAGGACATTTAGGCCATTGCTACAAAATACAGAAAGTATTATGATTCGTGTGTGCACACTTTGCTATAAGAACACATAGAAGCAAAACTAAATCTAGATAAGTCAGTATGTAGTATATGGAAAACTGCCCTCAAAAACTGGCATTGCAACCTTTCATAGATTCACGTTTTACAATTTCTAAACGTCTTATATTATGTTTTTCAGACCTTATTTTTTAATGCGCACTTAAACAGTGTATTTACACGTGAAAAGTAACTAAATTTTACATGACTTGGGTCTCATTGTCATCAAGAGTTTGATTAACAATACTGATTTCAAAAAACATCAGGCCCATATTTCACCTTTACGACTCAGCAAGAAATAATGTAATGACTATATGTATAGTAGTTGAATGATGTTTTAATTTTTTGAGCATGCTAAGGTTTCTGACAAGCAACATTCACACCTGTGTTTATTTTTTCCGGTCATCTTCACAAAACACTGCAACTGAGCTTCTGTGACCAATTATGTTGACAGGACTCTTGCAAAAATTACTCATGACCTTTCCATTTTCAAAATCAGTTCTTTTTTGAAAAAAAAATGTTTTTGTCATCTTTGTGCATTTGTTATGGCTAATTGTTGTTATTTCTTGGAAATCTTTTCTTATCGTTGCCATGATTATGCCCTGCTTTCCTAATCTCATGAAATTCTCCTAAAACCACTCCTTTACTAGATTTCTGTCTTCATCTGTCTTCTCTACTTTGCAGGCTTCTTAGCAACCACAGACATAGCTGTAAGCAATACTAGTGACCATAAAAGAGGCATATCTTCATTTATCTATTTCCATCCCTTTGCTATATATCTCTGTGTAGATGTAGCATACTATGTAGAAACTAGTCATCCGTGTCCTCTGGGATTCTTTGCTTATCCTCAAATCTCATTAGTTCATTCTATTAACTGTCTCTTAAATCTATCTCTAGCCCCCTCTTTGTTTTTCTATTTTAAATCCTGTGGATTCAATTATTCCTGATCTCCTGCATCCTATCCTATTTTAAGAGAAACCAATCTATCCTGCTAGACTTCCTGCATTTGCCCATCTACTCAGGTCCCCACATTGCTGCTAAAGTCATTTGTAAAACAAACAAACCCAATCTTGTCACTTCCTCATTCAATAGCGTTCTTTGGCTACTCCTTATTGTCAATATAAAGTCCACACTTCTCTCCCTGTACCTTATATAATAGATAACTGATTTTTGTTTTTATTTTGCTGAGTCATATTCCATCTTTAATTTTGGAGTGCTAAACTGGATTCTTAAATTCCTTGAAGCTGACCTAGGAATAGTTCTTTGGAGTTTACTAACCACTTCTTCTTCTAGACAGAGGAAGGAGTGGGGCACACATATACACCTGCTCATTAGAGTCCTCAAAATATTCAATCACTTACTAGATATTAAGGTAAAGTGTCATTTGTCATTTATCTTCTGCTTTTCTTTATTTATACTTCTGTTTCTAATATTTATTATTTACTATGTAATTTTTTATGAATGTTTTTCCTAAGGCTTTCAGAAATTTGCCTTTATGCCATTGTGGTTTGGGCAAAGCCTGACATTCAGTAGAAATTCAGTAAGCACTTTTTGACTGAATAAATACTTTCATCTATCACTTCTTGGCCCAAACCAAATGACTCTCCAAACTTCCACACTGAGGAAACTCAGAGACAAATAGGGTTAGTATCATAATTTTGGGTAAATGTTTGAATAACAGATTTTTGTAAAGATTTGGGGTGAGTGCATGTAACTTGTAAATTTCATATTTATTGAAATGAAAAGCTACATATTCATAAGAAGAACTTATAATACTCACTGAGGAACAATATTTCTTTGCATAATCCCAATTATGCAGTATTTTACATAAAAATTTGGAAATAATATCTCCTTAGAGAGGCTTTTAAAAAAATTTGTTTAATATAAATACAATAAATATATAAAGTGTGCATCAAATTAATGTACATACATGAACAATTTAATAATTACAAACTGAAAACTTATGTTACCAGTAAGTATATCAAAAACTAACAATATCACTTTTTACAATGCCTTCATTAGTTTAATCACAATATCTTTCATTACTCATCAAAGTAACCATTATCCTCAGATTTGTGTAATTTTCTAAACTTTTACTCATAAATTTATTATATATGCATGCATTTCTATCCTGAAGTCATGACGAAATTCTCCTGTCTTCTCACGTTGTATTGGTTTACTTATCACATTCACATTAGGAACACATAATTTTTGGTGGTGGGAGAGAGGGATAGAGATTAATTTATTTTGTATTTAGATATCCAAATTACCCAGAACCATTTATAAAAAAGACACTCTTTTCGACCCATACTTCAGTTTGTCATAAATTAAACATGGATTTTTGTGTAGGCCTATTTTGAGATGTTCTGTTCCATTGGTCTATACCACACTATCTTAACTAGCTTCATAATGAGCTAATTGTTATATTTGGTAATGAAAGTCCTTCAGCATCATTCTTTTTCTTCAAAACTGCTCTCTTTTTTTTAAAGCTTAGCATTTACATATGTATTTTGGAATCCATTTACAAAATAAACTGCTAAAATTTTGATTGGGATTATTTTGATTCTATAGATAAACTGGGGAGAGCTAACATTTTGCCATATTGAGATTTTCAATGCATTATTATAAAAACCTTCATTTATACTGGCTTTTTTTTTTTTTTTTTTTTTTTTTTTTTGAGGTAGAGTCTCACTTTGTGCCCAGACTGGAGTGCAGTGGTGTGATCTCAATTCACTGCAACATCCACTTCCTGGGTTCAAGTGATTCTCATGCCTCAGCCTCCTGAGTAGCTGGGATTACAGGTGCCTGCCACCATACCCGCCTAATTTTTGTATTTTAGGTAGAGACAAGGTTTCACCACATTGGCCAGCCTGGTCTGGAACTCCTGACCTCAAGTGTTCTTCACCCACCTCAGCGTCCCAAAGTGCTTGGATTACGGGCATGAGCCACCATGCCCAGCCCTATGGCTGGCTTACTTTTTTAATTTAGAGAAGTCCTTTTGACCATCTTACCCCATTTCAGTGACTATTACTTTACCCTCATTCACTTTTTTGAAGCCCTAATCACTGTCTGAAATTATTAGTTTCATGAGATTTGAGGCCTTGCCTATATTATTATATCCTCAAGACTTGGTGTAATTCACTGTAGACATTGAACACTTCAATAAAAGAGAATGAATAGATAAATGGTAAAATAACATAACCAAATGGCTCAAATTACTCAATTGTTATTCAAACTATTATTATTTTACTAGTGGCCAACAAAATTACCTACTGGATTATCCAATAATATAAACTCCTCAATATATTTGCAGCTCCAAATTTGCTCAAGGCTCAACCTGATCCTATTAGAATAAAGTTTAATGTGTGTTTTGATTAACTTAAGGATCCCAGCAGATATTTTGCACTGTAAGTTTTCAAAATGACCTCATTTGCATTATTCATAAATTAACAACATGAATGTACTTATAAAAAGTATCTTTTTAACTAAACCAAAAACACTTTTCAGAGTCAAGGGAAATAGTGGGAAAAACAACATAAATTTTATTCACATGTTCTTTCATAAATGTTTATATATCAAATTATTTGGGCTACTAACATTTTAGCAATAAAAGGAAAACCTAAGCACTGAATGTTAATTTAAATTAATTTCTTTTGAATGCTTGTTTTTGTCACTAGAAAATAAATATTAAAAAGATACACTTTTATATTGTAAAATTATGTATGTTCCTCCAAAAGTTTCTCCAGTAACTTTCTTCTTTTAATCATTAACCAATATTTCTATTGTGTTTTATCAATACATGAATGAATGAATACTATACTTTACAGTTAATAAGAGGATATCAGTCTTTTGACATGGTTTGGCTGTGTCCCCACCCAAATCTCATCTTGAACTTGAGAGAGATGATTTAGGATATCTGGTGGAAGAAATTTCTAAGCAGCAAAGCATTCAAGAGGTGACTTGGGTGCTGTTAAAGGCATTCAGAAGGGAAGCAGATCATAAAGGTTCAAAAAAATTGCAGCCTGACAATGTGATAAAAAAGAAAAACCATTTTCTGAGGAGAAATTCAAGCTAGCTGCAGACATTTGCATAAGTTATGTGGAAAGAATGTGAATCCTCACCATAATGGGGAAAAGGTCTCCAAGGCATGTCGGAAGACTTCACGGCAGCCCCTCCTATTACGGGCCTTAAGACTTAGGAGAAAATGATTTCATGGGCTGGGCCTAGGGTCTCTGTGCTGTGTGCAGTCTAGGGACTTAGTGCTCTGTGTCCCAGCTGCTCCAGCCATGACTGAAAGGGGATAACATAGACCTTGGTGCATCGCTTCAGAGAATGGAAGCCCCAAGCCTTGGCAGTTCCATGTGGTGTTGAGCCTGAGAGTGCACAGAAGTAAAGAACTGGGGTTTGGGAACCGCCATCTAGAATTCAGAAGATGTATGGTAACACCTGGCTGCCCAGCCAAAGTTTTCTGCATGGGCAGAGTCTTCACAGAGAACCTCTGCTAGAGAAGTGCACTAAGAAATGTGGTGTTGGAGCTCCCACATAGAGCCCCTACTGGGGCACCACCTACTGGAGCTATGAGAGAGGGCCACCATCCTCCAGACCACAGAATGGTAGATCCACAGAAAGACTGCACCATTCCCCTGGAAAAGCCACAAACATTCAATACCAGCCCATGAAAGCAGCCAGAAGGGAGGCTATACCCTGCAAAGTCATAGGGGTGGAGCTGCCCAAGACCACGGGAACCCACCTCTTGCATCAGCATGACCCAGATAGGAGACACGTAGTCAAAGGAGATCATTTTGGAGCTTTAAGATTGACTGCCCTTCTGGATTTTGGACTTGTATGGGGCCTGTAGCCCCTTTGCTTCTGCCAAGTCCTCCCATTTGGAACAGCTGTATTTATCCAATGCCTGTACCCCCATCGTATCTAGGAAGTGACTAATTTGCTTTTGATTTTACAAGCTCAAGGACAGAAGGGACTTGCCTTGTGTCAGATGAGACTTTGGACTATGGACTTTTGAGTTAATGCTAAAATGACTTAAGATTTGGGGAGACTGTTGGAAAGGCAAGATTGGTTTTGAAAAACGAAGACATGATATTTGGGAGGGGCCAGGGGCAGAAATAAGATTTGACTGTGTCCCCACCCAAATCTCATCTTGAATTCCCACATGTTGTGGGAGGGACCCAGTGAGAGGTAGTTGAGTCATGGGGGCAGGTCTTTCCCATGCTGTTCTCATGATAGTGAATACGTCTCAGAAGAATGAGTATTCTCTGTAATGGTATTACAAGGGGGGTTTCTCTGCACAAACTCTCTTCTCTTTACCTGCCGCTATCCATGTACGATGTGACTTTCTCCTCCTTGCCTTCCACCATGATTGTGAGGCTTCCCCAGCCATGTAAAACTGTAAGTTCATTAAACCTCTTTCTTTTGTAAATTGCCGAGTCTCGGGTATGTCTTTATCAGCAGGATGAAAACAGACTAATACAGTCTTACACTCAAGTTTCTCAGTCTATTCTTTATCCCGTAATTCCCCATTGATGAAAAGAGTTGTATGGTAGAAAAGAGTTCTATATGCAGTCATTGTAGAAAAAGTATTGGAATTCAGTGCCACAAGAGTTTGTTTAGGCGAACTCACCTGCTATCTCCTAAAAGGGTCTTCCAGTTCCAGAAAGTTTCCTAAATGAATGTGTCATAATTCCAAGTGTAGATCTTAGCCTCAGATTATGAGAAAATGGAATAAGTGACAGAGGGTGAGGAGTCTGTCCATCAGGGTAGACTTACAATAAATAAACTCACAGAGTGTGAGATGAAAAACTACAGTGCCAATATTTCTTCCTAACATATTTCTCTATAGAGCAAATCCAAATAAGAAGACATCTTAAATTATACGATATTTAAAATTAATTTAGAAAAAAACAAGTAAAAAACACCTATTTTAAATAAGACGGATTATGTGTACATTCAAAAACTAGCACCTAACTTGGCTAGTTTTTCATGGTTATCTCCAGAGTGTAGTGGTATTTCCCTTATGGGATATAATTACAATAAGTAATGCTAATGTTCACATCTTAGACTCCACATTTTACAGTTCAACACGTGAAAAAGTCTCCTTGTTTCTGACACAGTCTTTCTTTGAACATGCTGATAGAGTTCAGTTGGTTATAAATCCAGCTGGCCCAGATGCCATCTTGTCTTTTTAAAGTGACCATGTTGTTATATTAATTATATTAATATCCTTAATATGTTGATTTATTGGTTTGATTGTGAGAGAACAATCTGCTTTCCATTATTTCTAGCTTTTTTTTTTCTGATGATCCTCACTATAATATCTACAATAATAATAACACAGTTTTTTTTTTTTTAAATCAGGGTAACTAATTTGTCTACAAATTAAACAAGAAGCAACAGCAAAAGCTGCCTCCAGAATATTCATTTATTCTGAGATTTCTATTGTCAAGGAACATATACTATTTCATGAAATCTCTGCAATAAGCTTGTGATGTACATATTAGTAGGCTCTACATTTTAACGGTGAAGAAATGTGTAAGTGTTTTATCTATAAAACTTATTCGTGTATATCTCCTCATTTGGATCTCTGAATTATTAACTAATACAAATTATCTGCTACTATTAAGTAAACTTTATTTCAGACATTTATGCCACTGTGTTCTTCTGATTTTATTAAGTTTCTTATTTTCACACAAAATTAATTCTATACAGTTCAGACAGTTAATTTTATAAAGTTTATAATCCATTCCAAATTCATGAGAATGACATTTTAAGCTTTTTACCTTCAAACCTTTTGATATTTGAGTCAATTCAGTGTTATATATTATAGGGAAAATATAGGAGTTACTCAATAAAAATATGGAATTAATGGTAGAAATACAAATTAACTCAGAAAGTAAAAAATATTTCCTTAGGTTGTACCTAAGTTTCAAAGTTTGAGAAAGAATATAATGAATTATGTCAAACATAATTGAATAGCTTCAACAAGTCTAGGTCCCAGCTGGATTTCCCACTGCCACCCAAGAGCTTATATAAAATACTACTGACTTATAAAAACTAAAGTATTTCAAATTAGAGAGTGGTATTTTTCTGTGATTTTCTTTATTTTTTCAGTTGGACAGCTGGCATCCTGCTGTTAGGAGGACATCTTCTCATTTTATGAGAATATATGCAGAATAGGAAAATCAGTGATAACGTATTACTTTTTATTGAATGAAATGACTTGCATTTGGTGGTACCTCTGGAATGGCAGAGGGAAGGCCTCCATATAGAGTCCCATGCATTAAAAGCAACAAATACACAGGCAAAAATGGTCAAACTCTATTTTTTCCAGAGCTATGGGATTTATCCCAAATCTGGAATTAATATAAGGGGTGTTTTTTCAAGAAAAACGGCTGAATCCTGCTAATAATGGCATGGAATATAGCACTGTAACTCAACTACACCCATTCCCCTCTTCCCAGTAGGAACCTTGAAAACCAGCAGCCTCCCATCCCTGGTAGCTGTGCAAAACAGCCTCTCAGCAACTAGAGGGAATAGATCAGATTTGGTGTTCCTCAACACATTCCTTTCCCCTTGCCCAGAAGACTGTCACTATTTAGGCTATCTTGCATCCCCCTGGAAAACTCAATTTGCACATGTTGCTGTTATTTGCCCTGACATGGAGATTTCTCCATGGTTAGAGCCCTATTCCCAGATCATCTATTTAAAAAAAAAGTTGAAATAACTGTTTAACATTGCAACTGCCTGAAGCTGCTGTGTAAATTGGAACAAGAGCCTGGCCAAAACATAAAAGGAAAGTCTGGGGAAAGACTTGCTCAAAGGGGGATTTGAAAAGCTCTACCATATTCACAAGGTTATGTGCATGTGCAGGCCTGTGTGAACGCTAAGCTGAGAGAGAACCAGTCTCTCACTTACGGATGACCTGAGATCCTGCATAAAAAAGAAGTGAAAGCTAAGACAAACTTGTAAATTGTTGTAATGTTGAAGTTGTGCTCAAACACACACACACACACACACACACACAAACACACCAGAGAGAAAAACTTTTGGGATAAGATGAAAGATGTATTGATTTGCTTATGATATTTGAGGAAATATCTGACCTATAATTTGATAACTGAGTAGAGGCTAGGTTAGCCATGCACTAGAAAGAATAGAGATTTTACAGAATTAACCTGGGAAAGTCAATAAATGAACAAATATCAAAACAAAGAAAAACAAGTACAGGCAACAAAACCTGGAGGGGTGAGAATATGATTTCCACTGATGGTACATTCTAGTATTTAAAATACCATGTTTTCTTTTTCTTTCTTTCTTTCCTTTTTTTTTTTTTTTTCTGTACAGGGTCTCACTGCCACCCAGGCTGGAGTGCGGTGGCGTGATAACGACTCACTGCAGCCTCAACCTTCCCATGCTCAAGCCATCCTCCTATTTCAGCCTCCCAAGGAGCAGGGACTACAGGAGTGCTCCACCATGCCCAGCTAATGTTTGTATTTTTTTTTGTAGATATGGAATTTCATCATGTTGCCCAGGCTGGGCTCAAACTCCTGGACTCAACTGATCCGCCCACCTTAGCTTCCCAAAGTGCTGGGATTACAGCCGTGAGCCACCACTTCCTGCACTAAGGTACCATGTTTTCAACAAAAATTATGACACATGCTAAGAAACTGGAACGTATGGCTCATTTAAAAAATCAGTGGTTAGAAACTATTTTTGAAGTTCAAAAATCGGACATATATGACAAAGATTTTAAGTTAGCTACTACAAGTATGTTTAAAGAACTAAAATAAATAAATAAGGAATTAATTGAAAAGGTACAAATAATGTCTCACCAAATAAATAATATTAATGATAAATTAACTTAAAATAACCAGATGGAAATTCTGCAGTTGAAAAGTTAAATAATGGAAAAATGAAAAATTCACTAAAGGAATTAAGCAACAAGTTTGAGCTTCATGAAGAAGAATCAGTAAACTTGAAGATAATTCAACTGAGATTATCCTCTCTAGGGAACATAAAGAGAAAATAATGAACATGAATAAGGAGAGCCTCACAGACCTTTGGAACATCATTACACATACCAAGATCTGCATAATTGAAGTCCCAGAAGAAGATGCAAGAGGTGAGGCCAGCAAGGATATTTGGGGGGCGGGGGTGGGAAACAGTGGTCAAATACTTTCAAATATTATTTCAAAATATTAATCTACACATCCAGGAAAAATAACATAAAGAAATCCACACCCAGACACATCACAGTCAAACTGCTGAAAGACAAAGTGAGAATCTTGAAAGCAGAAAAGAGGAAAAATAAATCAAGCATATAGAAGATTAACAATGATTAAGGCCAAAAGTTACAGAATTACATGTTTAAAGGAATGAAAACAAGAGAACATGAACAAGAAAATCTATAACCAAAAAGGCTCTCAAAAATGAAGCAGAAATAATGACATTTGAAAAAAATAAAATCTGCTAAAATGCATCACTATCTGACCAGTCTTATAAGAAAAATTCAAATGAGTCCTTTGGGCCAAAATGGAAAAGCATAAGGCAGCAATTCAAATCTACATAAATAAAGAGTACCAGCAAAGCAGTTATCTAGGTGAACATCAAGAAAACAAAAAATGTATATTTGTAACTGTTTTATTTTCCTATATAATTTTTAAACTGCAAAAACAGTAATTATAAAATATTTCGGAATAGTTTATAATGTATAGATAATCTGACAATAAAAATAAAATGCTACTATAAAAATGGGGAGGGAATGAAAATACATTGCTGCAAATATTCTGTATGTTTTGGAAATTAAGTTAGTATTAATCTGCACTAGAATGTTGAAGTAAGAAGCTAATTGTAATTCACAGCACTACAAATAAGAAAATATCTCAAAAACATATTAAAAGAAACAACAGAGGAATTAAAATTGTACACTAGAAAGTATTAATCAAAAAAAATGAGGCAGTAATGAAGGGAAAGAACAAACATATAAGTTGTATAGCAAACAAATAGCAAAATGACAAGAATAAGTTCTGCCTTGTCAGCAATAACATCAAATATAAATGGAATAAACACTCCAGTTAAATGACAGGTGTTGCTAGATGGATGAAAATTATTATTCAAGAGACATATTTTTGGTACAAAGACACAAGACAAATGAAAGTGAAATAAATTGATGGCAAAATATATAATATGTAAGCAGTTATGAAAATTGAGCTGGAGTGGTTAACCTCATATCATACCAAACAGACAACACAAAAATATTACAGAGGTAAATGAATACTTTTATAGTCCTACAGTAGACCATATTAATAATAAAAAAAAAAGGATCATGAAAATATTTGTACCTAACAAGAAATCCTCAAAATACATGGAAAAAAATGACTTAATTGAAGGGATAAGTATATATTTCAAAAATAATAGTTGGAGCCTTTAATTCTCTGCTTTCAGTAATGGATATAACAACAAAGCAGAATATCAGCAAAGATATAAAATACTTGAGCAAGACCAGAAGTCAACTAGTCCTCACTAACATCTATAGAGCACTGCAACCAACAAAGCAGATAGAAATGATATAGAAAATACAAAGACAACAGAAAAAAGTTCTCAAAACGAAATGTTGATTCTTTGAAAAAATGAACAAATTGACAAAACTTTATCTAGACTAACCAAGAACAGAAAGAGAGAAGACAAGTTACTAAAATCAAGAATAATAGAGAGCACATAACTAAGAGTCTTATGGAAATAAGGGTTATAAGGAATTCTATGAATTAAAAAGTTAGATTATTCAAATGAAATGAACAAATTCCTAGAATGACCCAAACCATAAACTGAAGAAGAATTAGAACATACGAATAGAACTACAATAAGACCTTGAATGTGTGACTAAGAAAAATAATAACAATTGTACAAAGAAAATGCTAGGCCCGAAAAGCTTCATTGGTGAGTTTCACTAAACACATAAAAAAATTAAGACCAACTTTTCACAAACTCTTCCACAAAATAAAAGAGGAAGAAACACTTCCCAACTAATTTTAAAGACCATCTTGCTCTGATACCAAAAAACCAAGACAATGCTAGGTAAAGATTCCACTGACCAATATTCCTTATGAATATTGATAAAAGTATCCTTGATGAAATACTGGAAAACTGAATTCAGCAAAATATCATCACACGTAATAACCAAATGACATTTATCCAGGAATGAGATAAAAATAGAATGGAACATCTTCAACCTGATAAAGAACATCTATGTTAAACTGATGACATCATCAAATTTAATGATGAAAGACTAAGGGTTTTTCCTCTAAGCTCAGGAACAGAACAAAGATATTCATTCTTGGCACTTGTATTTAACCTTATACTTCAGGTTCTAACAAGGGAAATTAGATAAGAAAAAAATAAATAAAATGCAACCATACAGCAAAGAAAGAAATACAAATATTTGATGATGGCAGGATCTTATATAGACACACCTCAAAGATACTGTGGGCTCAATTCCAAACCACAGTAATAAAGCAAATATTGCAATAAAGTGAGTCATGAATGTTTTGGTTTCCCAGCACATATAAAAGTTACATTTACACTATACTATAGTCTATTAAGTTCCCAATAGCATTTAGTCTAAAAAATATGCATGCCTTAATTAAAAAAATACTTTACTGCTGTAAAAATGCTTATAATATAAGTACATACTGTTGGGAAAATGGTGCCTATCGAATTGGTCCATATAGCATTATCACAAAACTTCAATTTGTTTAAAAAAAAAAAGATATCTTCAAAGCACAATAAAGCAGAGCATAATAAAATGAGGTATCCCTGTAAATAGAAAACCCTAAAAAAACACTAAAAACTATTAGAATGAAAAACAAATTCAGCAAGGCTGCAAGCTAAATATCAGTGCACAAAAATTCACAGTATTTTTATATTTTAGCAATGCACAATCCAACAAATAAAATTAGAAAATGCATTGATGCACAATAGCACAAAGAAGGATATTTGGGCATACATTTAACAAGACAGAAGCAAGACTTTTATACTAAATACTACAGAAATTGTTGAAAGACATGAAAGAATACATATATAAATGACAGATACCCTTTTTTGCATCAATTGGAAGGCAACATTTTTGAGAGGCAAATAGACTCCAAATTGATCCACTTATTCAACCAGTACCTTTGCAAAATCAAATGTGGCTATTTTTAATTGTTAAAATTGACAAGTTGATGCCAAAAATTTATATTAATATATGTGATGCAAGGGAACCAAAATAGCCAAAACAATTTGGAAAAAAAATTAGATGATACCTACTTCCTAATTTAAAATGTATTTCAAAGGTACAGTAATTACATAGCATGGTACTGGTGGCATAAAGATGGACATAAGCCTAATTGAATAAAATTAAGAGTCCATAAATATAGTTTTACATATATAGACATTTGATTTGAGTGTGGGGGAGTCAAGAGGGGAATCAAGCAACTTTATTGTTTTCTTCTTTTTAAAAATCTTATTTTGAGATAAGCAGAAATGCACATTCAGGTATTAAAAAAACACTTTTGTCCATTTTCTAATTGGATCATTAAATTTTTTAACTGCTAAATTTGAAAGGTTTTATATATTCTAGATGCAGGTACTCTTCTCCAGTCTGTGATTTCAAAATACTGTCTGATACTCAATAGCTGGTCTTTTCATATTCTTCATAGAGTGTATGGCATAGCAAAAGTTTTTAATATTGATGAATTTCATGTCATCACTTTTTCCTGTTGTGGATCCTGCTTTGCTATAAAGACTAAGTATTGTTCACCTATTCTTAGATTTTAAAGATTTCTTTCAAAGTCTTTGCTATTGTGAATAGTGCCGCAATAAACATATGTGTGCATGTGTCTTTATAGCAGCATGATTTATAATCCTTTGGGTATATACCCAGTAATGGGATGGCTGGGTCATATGGTACATCTAGTTCTAGATCCTTGAGGAATCGCCATACTGTTTTCCATAATGGTTGAACTAGTTTACAATCCCACCAACAGTGTAAAAGTGTTCCTATTTCTCCACATCCTCTCCAGTACCTGTTGTTTCCTGACTTTTTAATGATTGCCATTCTAACTGGTGTGAGATGGTATCTCACTGTGGTTTTGATTTGCATTTCTCTGATGGCCAGTGATGATGAGCATTTTTTCATGTGTCTGTTGGCTGTATGAATGTCTTCTTTTGAGAAATGTCTGTTCATATCCTTTGCCCACTTTTTGATGGGGTTGTTTGTTTTTCTCTTGTAAATTTGTTGAGTTCTTTGTAGGTTCGGGATATTAGCCCTTTGTCAGATGAGTAGATTGCAAAAATTTTCTCCCATTCTGTAGGTTGCCTGTTCACTCTGATGGTAGTTTCTTTTGCTGTGCAGAAGCTCTTTAGTTTAATGAGATCCCATTTGTCAATTTTGGCTTTTGCTTCAAATGTCCATCAGTGACAGACTGGATTAAGAAAATGTGGCACATATACACCATAGAATACTATGCAGCCATAAAAAAGGATGAGTTTGTGTCCTTTGTAGGGACATGGATGCAGCTGGAAACCATCATTCTCAGCAAACTATCGCAAGAACAGAAAACCAAACACCGCATGTTCTCGCTCATAGGTGGGAACTGAACAATGAGATCACTTGGACTCGGGAAGGGGAACATCACACACCGGGGCCTATCATGGGGGGGGCGGGGAGAGGGGAGGGATTGCATTGGGAGTTATACCTGATGTAAATGACGAGTTGATGGGTGCTGACGAGTTGATGGGTGCAGCATACCAACATGGCACAAGTATACATATGTAACAAACCTGCACGTTATGCACATGTACCCTAGAACTTAAAGTTTAATAATAATAATAAATAAATAAAAATAAAAAATAAAAGGTTTCTTATATCTATTTTTCTAAAAGCGTAAGAGTTTTAGGTTTCACATTTAAGTTGTGATCTGCTTATTTAATTTTTGGTTATGTATCAGACTTACGTCAATATTAACTTTGCCTACCTGTGCATGTCCAAATGATACAGCACCATTTGGTAAAAAATCTATATTTCCTTAAATGAAATACTTTTGTACCTTTCTCAAAATTAGTTTGGCATACTTGTTTGAGTCTATTTTTGGGGTTCCCTATTGTGTTTCAATGATCTATGTGTCTACTTCTTTACTAATGCCAAAGTCTTGATTATTGTAGCTACATAATAAGCTTTGAAATCAACTATACTAAATCTTCCCACAGTACTATTCTTTTTAAAAAATTATATAGCTATTCTAGTTCCTTTGCAGTTTGAAATAAAATTTAAAATAATGTTGTATATGCCTACAAAAAGTCTTGTTGAAATATTGTGAAGAATGGCATTAAATTTATAAGTAAATTTGGGGATAATTGTTGTTTCACTGTAAGAGACTTTCAGTGCATCAGCTCAGCATGTCTCTCCATTTATATAGATCCCCCATCTTGAATTTCTTCTACTAACTTTGTATAGTTTTCAGGATAGAAGTCCTAGACATGACTTGTTAAATTTAAACCTAAGTATTTTATACTTTCTTAATGAGTGTAAATGATAATTTGGATGTCTACATGTTCACTGCTACTGTACAAAAATTATGAATTTTAACTGATATTTACTTTGTATCTGTGACCCAGGTGAACTCACTTATGTACAGTAGTCTTTTTTTAAATCTATAAAATTTTCTACTTTTTGTCTTAATCATCTCTATTTTAGTTATTTTATATTATTTTAGATTCAGGGGGTACATGTGCTATATAGCCACTTAAAATATCTGCAACTAGGGATAGTTTTAGTTTTTTTTCTTTTTTTCATTTCCAACCTGTGTACCTGTTACATATTTCGTTGTATTAGGATGACATGCTTCTTTTCTTTAACCTCTTAATATGGTAGATGACATTGGTTGATTCTGGAATATAGAACTATCCTTGCACTTTTGCAATAAGCCCTACTTGGTCATGTTATAATTATTTTTTACACATTGTTGAGTTCCATTTGCTGATATTTTGCTTAGGGATTTATACTCTCTAGGTGTACTAATCTTCAGTTTTCTTTTATTTACTGGATTTATATCGTTTTGATATCAGGACTGTGATACCTGCTTCATAAAATGAATTGGAAAGTTTCCCTGCTGTTCTTTCTAGAATAAGATGGTTAGTTATTTTGAAACATTTGATAGAATTATACAGTCAAACCATCTGGGTGAGGAGATATCTCTTTTCTTTGCATTTTTGTAATTGTGAATTCTATTTTCTTAATAGTTATAGGGCTATTTGCCATATTTATTTCATATCAGAGGAGTTGGCGTATTTTTTCTTTTAAGGAATTGGTGCATTTTGTCTTAAGTTGTCCAACTGATGTGTATAGAATGATTAATAGTATGCCTTTATTATATTTTTAATGTCTGTAGGAACTGTAGTGATATCCCTCCTTTTATTCCTAATATTGGCCATATGGTTTGGATCCATGTCCTCACCGAATCAAATTATATCCCCAGTGTTGGAGATGGGGCCTGATGGGAGGTGATTGAATCATATGGAGTGGTTTCTCATGGTTTAACACCATCCCCCTTGGTACTGTCCTAGCGACAGTGAGTGAATTCTCAAGAGATCTGATTGTTTGGTAGTGTGTAGCACCCCACCCCCACCCTGGCTCCTGCTCTTACCATGTAAATATCTCGCTACTCCTTTACTTTCCACCATGATTGTAAGCTTCCTGAGGCCTCCCAGAAGCTGATGCTGCCATACTTTCTTTCCTGTACAGTCTACAGAACCATAAGCCAATTAAAACTTTTTTCTTTATAAATTACCCAGTGTCGGGTATTTCTTTACAGCAGTGCAAGAACAAACTAATACAATGGTAATCTGTATCGTCTATTTTTTTTCCTTGTCAGCTTTACTAGTGGTATGTCAATTTTACTGATCTTTTCAAAGAAACAAATTTTGTTTCAATAATATTTCCCTATCGTTTTCTCTATTTTGTTATTTTGTTTTCAAATGTTCATTTTTTTTTTTTTTTTCTATACTTACTTTCTACTCCTTGCTCTGGATTTAGCTTTCCTCCTTCTCCTTCTTTTCTTCTTTTTTTGGTTATTTACACAACACCTTAGATTGTTCCTTTGATACTTGAAAAGAATATATGTTACAATGTTGTGAGTAAAGTGTTCTATAAATGTCAATTACATCCTGTTGGATATTACAATATTGTGAGTAAAGTGTTCTATAACTGTTAATTACATCTGTTGGTCAACCGTGTTGTTGAGTGCTTCTGTATCTTTTATCCTTTTCACCTATAGGCTTGGGTCCTTTTGTCTCTGGCTGCTTGTAATACTTTTTTTTCTTTAGTTTTCTATTTAAGATGTGTATGCATGGATTTATTTTGGTTTATCCATTTTGGGGTATACTCAGTTTTTGCAATCTGTAGGTTTCACTCTTGCCAAATTTAGAAATATTTTAGTCATTTGTTGTTTGAGTATGTCTTTAGTCCTGCTCTCTTTCCCTTCTCCTTTTATAATTCCAATGACACAAATTTTACATTCTTTATTTTAGTCCTACAGGTTCTTAATGCATTATCCATTTTTTTAGCCTACTTTCTTCCTGTTGTTCAGATTGAGTAATTTATTTTCTGTCTTCAATTCTTAGATTATTTTCTTTGTTCCCTCTATTTGGCTGTTGATCCCATTAACTGAGCTTTTCATACTACTTATTATACTTTTCTTAGATTTTCATTTGGTTCCTACTTACATGTTGCATTCTTTGCTGAGACTTTTAAATTTTTTTGCTGACTTTTGATTGGGGAAAAAAAAGGGAATTAAGTGTGCCTGTGCTGTTTGTCGATGCATTTTTAGCAAGGCTGCTTTAAAATCTTTGTGAGATAAGTTTAAAATCTCTATCATCTAGGGTTGGCATTCATTTTTTTTTTTTAACTTAGTTTGATATCTTGTTGGTTTTTTGTATGACAAGTGAGTTTTTTAACTGCAATCAGGATATTTTCATATTATGCTAAGGAACTCTGGATTGTATTACATTATCAGTGTATGTGTCTTTTTCTGAGACTATCCAGAAGTGGAATGGGAAGAGAAGGATTACCTCATTGCTGTCTGGTCAAAGGAGAAGTCCATGTTCTCTAATTGGCCTCCGTTAACAACCCAGGTAGTCACATTTTTGTAATTGGGTGCTATGACCACTCTGAACACTAGACCTCTTTTGACATCATCCCAACAGGAAGCAGAAGAAGTACCTTGTTACTATGAAGTGGGTGTGAAAGTCCAGGATCCAGTGTTTATACTGACACTGTAGTCAGAAGAGGTCTCATTACTGGCTAGCAGAGAGGAGTATTCCAGCTCTTTCAAGCACCACCACAGTGAGGGTGTTGGAACACTTTCTTGTAGCCTGGCAAGCCTGAAAGTACCAGCTCCCCACTCAGTCTTTTTTTGCTGTTGTTGTGGATAGGGGTGGAAGCCACATATTTTTCTGTGTTGTTTGGTTGGTATAGGACATATAACAACTCAAAGTTTTTTTGTCTATTTTTCCATTTTGCTGGTCCTTTGGGTAGAGAAAGCAGGCTTTTATTGGTGCTTTTTATGACTGTGCCATTTCCAAGTTACTGGCTTATTTAAGCCTGAGACTGAGATACTTGAAGCAAAAGGAAATTCCAGAGAACTAGCAAAATGTTGTTCTTTAGATGTCAAGTTCACTAGTCAATCTGCCTTTTTTTCCCCACCTCTCATTATTGGCTTCATATATAACATAGAGGGTTTTTAGTTGTTTGTAGCATGAGAAATGGAGAGAAGTATGTCTATGCCATCTTTCTGGAAGAGCAAGTCTAGTCACGGATTTTTAATAAGGGTGACAAGAAAATTTAGTTCAGAAAATGTAGTTTGTTCAACAAATGGAAATGGGACAAGCGGATATAAACATGCAAAAGTATGAACACTAGCATCATAGCACACAGAAAAATTAACTCAAAAAGGACAACAGAACAAATATAACAGCTAACATTATTAAAATCTTAGAAAAATACATAGAAGTAAAACTTCTTGTCTTTGGTTTAGGAAACAGCTTAGATCTCACACTGAAAGCCCAAGAGAAAATTTTAAAAAATCAATAAATTAGATTTTATCAAAATTAAAAACTTTGTGTGTTATAAATGATACCATAAGGAAAGTGAGAGATCAGGGGTGAAGTTTTGGAGATGTTGGTAGAGGGATACAATCTTTCAGTTAGGAGAAATAAGTTCAAGAGATCTATTGTATAACATGGTGACTATAGCTAATAACAATATATTATATTCTTGAAATTTGCTAAGAAAGTAAATTTTAAGTGTTTTTACCACAAAAAAAATGATAAATATGTAAGGTGATGCATGTGTTAATTAGTTCAGTTTAGACATTCCATAATATGTATTTGAAAACATGTTGTACACAATAAATATATGCAATTTTTATTTTCAATAAATAACAAAAAGAAAGTGAAAGAAACAACCCCACAGAATGGGAAAAAGTATACATCTGATTAGATCCTTGTATTCAAAATATAAAAAGAACTCTTAAAACAACAATAAAAAGAACAACAAAATGAAATAAATGAGCTAAACATTTTAGTAGTCACCCTGGTAAAAATATATAAACAAAAGAGCGTATGAAAAGATGCTTAAAAATAACTCAGGAAATGCAAATTAAAGTCACAACTAGATACCGCTACATGACCATTAGAACATCTATAATTGTTGTCAAAGATATGATAGAATGAGAAATCTCAAAATGTAAGATGGTGCAGCCAATTTAGAAAATAATTTGCAAATTCCTCAATAGATTATACATAGAGTACCATCTGACCCAGAAATTCCATTCCTGGGCATATACTTATGAGAAATAAAACCTATATCCACATGCTACTTGCATATGAATGTTCATAGTAGCATTATTTATAATAGCCAAAATAAGTTGAATCTCTATTAACTGATGAAGGGATAAACAAAATGTGCTATATTCATACAACAGAATACTATTTAACAATAAAATAAAATAAAGCACTGATACTTGCAACAACATAGAACTCAAGAACATTATGCCAAGTGGAATTATTCAGTAATAAAATAACATATACTGAAAGGTTTCATTCATATAAAATGTCCAGAATAGGCAAATCTATGCAGACAGAAAATGATTAGTGGTTGATTAGAACTGCACAGTGGTAAGTGGTTGGATAGGGTGGAGTGCGATTGATAATAGGGATTTTCTTTAGAAT
The DNA here is from genome assembly GCF_003255815.1 of Theropithecus gelada. Classification (NCBI taxonomy): domain Eukaryota; kingdom Metazoa; phylum Chordata; class Mammalia; order Primates; family Cercopithecidae; genus Theropithecus; species Theropithecus gelada. Next base: position 115,505,985 of record NC_037676.1, read on the forward strand.
AATTTTCTTAAACTAGATCGTATTGATGCTTGCACAACTCTGAATATGCTAAACACTACTGAATTTGGACCTGGTTGCATTTCACTAAAATAAATCACTGTATTTTATTTTGTATTCTCTAAAATATGACATTAATTTTTTCTTGTCTACACTTGTCTCTTTAATTACACTTTAAAATGTTGTTCATAATTTTATTGAAAATAACAGATTTTTCAATGAGCCATGCATTAACTCTGAAGCCAGACATTCTCATTTCACCATTTAGCACTTCCTTTGTGCAAATCATTTAATAATATTATGCCTCAGATTCTTTATCTCTATAATGGAGTAATAAGAATAACTGTTTTAAAGATTAAGCATGTTAACAACTTTCTTTCAACAATATTTTAAACATAATGAATACTATGTGTTATATTCCCTTTCTCTTCCTCTGCCTTGTAGTTATACTGTAATTATTATAGTTTGCCATGGAGCTCCATTACATAATATAACTGTCTCATTGTCTTTGAGTTAGAAAATACAAATTTAAATAAGTATATTGAAAATCCCTGTATCAATTTGTCTGAGAATATAAAATGCCTATGGCCTAAAGGTATCAAATATGCTGCCAAATGGCTGTTTTTGAAACATGACTTCATGGCTCTATTTCAGGTTGTTACCAAAAAATGCATTAAGTTAATTTATTTTCTTTAGAAGAGAACAGTTTTGATCTTAGAATATCATACGAATGTTTACTGCTAAAGTGTCTACCTCTCTTAGGAGAAATAATATAATTTGATACTGGTGAATTTCTGGTTTAAACTTATAAATAATGTATATTCTTCTTTTATTGGGTGAATGTATGCCAATTAGGTCCAATTTTTAAATTGTGTTTAGACTGTTATTAGATCTACTATTTTTTCTTCTGTTTCTTTCATCTGTTACTGAGCAAGATGTCATTAAAAATCTTTATTGCATAGATTTTCCCTTCCTTGTTATTTCAGTTTTTGCTCTACATATTTGTACAAGTTATTAGTTGAATAGAATTAAAATTACTATATGGTCATTATATGCTTACTTGTCTACCATTATGAAATACCCTTCTTTATATCTATCAATAGTCACACCATACATTATACTTTATCTGGTATTAGCATAGATACATTCAGCTATTTGTAAATTAGTGCCTGTACATATAATTATTAAAATATCATAATCAAAGTGTATTTCTTATAAACATTTAGGTTTTTTAAGCTCATGTCATAGTCTTCACTTAACTTTGAAGTATATAACATACCTAAACTTACTATAACTATTTATATATGTGTTATGAGTTTGTTCCTCTATTATTTGTTCCTTTTATGTCATTGTTTTTACCTTCTGTTATATTAATCAAGTAGATGTTTTTATTGCATGTTTTTTATTGACTTGTAAGTTTTGTATTCTGTTAGAAAGCAAGATATGCATCCTTGATTATTAGAGTCAGTTATAAATTAGTACTCTTATCACTTCCTGAACAAAATGAGGACATTAGATCACTTTAACTCCACCTCATTGGTTGATGTTTGTACTATTGTTTCTGTGCATTTTACTTTTATATATATTATAAACACCCAGAAGACACAAATATTGCTTTAACCACTCAATATTCATTTAGAGTAACCTACATACTTACTCATTCATCATTACAATCTTTCCATGTAGACTTATACTGCGCCTGAAAAATTCCTTCCAGTATTTTAGTTCTAGCAACAAATATTTTTGTATGCTAAGTTTTAAAAGAAAAATTACAATTTTCTCTCTCTTCTATAGTTTCTGATGGAAGGGTTTGTTTGCCAAGCACGGTGGCGCACACTTGTAATCCCAGCACTTTGGGAGGTGATGTAGGGTTGATCACTTGAGGCCAGGAGTTTGAGAACAGTCAGAGCAACATGGTGAAACCCCGTCTCTACCAAAAATACAAAAATTAGCCAGGTGCAGTGGCACAATCCTGTAGCCCCAGCTACTCAGGAGGTAAGGCATGAGAATTGTGTGAGCCTGGAAATTGGAGGTTGCAGTGAAGTGAGATTGTGCCACTGCACTCCAACCTGGGTGACAATGCAAGACTTTGCTAAAAAAAAAAAAAAAAAAGGAAAGTGGTTTGTCTACTTCATCAGTGCCAGAAGTAGAAAGTTACCTGTATTGCTTTATCTTTATTTCTTATCACTTATTCTTCTTTATTCTATGTCACAGCAACCATCCTTTTAGGATCCTCTTCAGCCAGCATAGTTTTTGGAGGTTTTTTCTTTTTTTTACCATATATTTACTTTTATTTTTTAACTGTACATATTTTAAGGGTACGATTTGATGTTTCCATACATATATATGGATTAAACTTATATGTGTATATATGTAAGTATATGTATTTATGGACATATATGTACATGTATGTGTATATGCATACACATACATGCATATGTATGTATGTATTCAAAACCTCTCTTGTAGCTATTTTGTAATATACAAAACCTTGCCGTTAATCATAATCACCCTACTGTGCAAACAGAGTACTAGAGCTTACTCCTCCTAATCTTAACTGCACCTGTTGACCAGCAACAAAATTTTTAATTCTGAAAACTTATATCTAAACTACATTTCAATTATCAGCTGAAATAATCATTCAGGTAAAACCAATTAATAGAGTATTCAATAGTTCAAGGCAATATTCACTGAGCATAAGCTAGATGCCAAACACTGTACTAGAAATTAGATTTATAAACTTAGTCTAACAGTATTTCAATAGTTAAGTTCTAGAATCTAATCGCAGTAACCTATAAACAAGTAGTTTATAAATATATATATGAGATGTGCTATAATAGGAGTATCTGAAAGGCTGTTTAAAATATGGAAACTGAGGGAAATAAAAAAATGGTCAAATTTGATTCCTGAAGGAGTTAAACTTATTATTTGATATTTCATTTTTACTCTAGTTTTGCTACTATCATATAAATATATGCTCTAGGTATAAAGTAAACAATGAGATTGTCCAAAGGATATTTTCCAAAGTTTATCAGTTGTATTGGTCCACCAGTGTTGTCTAGAGTGCCAAACACATGATTGCTACTCACATCATTCTGCATACCCAAAATATCCTTCCTTTGCTTCTTGATGGTGAAAAAATAAATAGTTTTGCTTTTGTGAGCTTATTGGGCTCTTTGTAATGTAACCTCTTTGCACTGATTTTTCCATTTAGTCTAGAATTACCTATGATGTTCATTATTTTCCGTAATAAGGAAATGACCAAACTTGTGGAATAGCCAAAATATTACCAGTAGTATTTAAAAGATTAAAAAGAAAAAAAAAAAACAAGAAGAAAATGTTGATAAATTAATCAGTAATGAAAGAACATGTGGACCAAATATGCCTCTTAAAAGTAGGAATAATTCAAATGTGTAGGAAAGCCTATCAATCAGGCAAATGAAACTATCTGAGACAAACGTTATCACATTCCATGTAAACACTAGACTATAATGTCAAAGGGAAGTAACTGATTGTTTCCTATTGCTTCCTAGCTTTAATACACGATTCTCTAATGCACTTTCAAAAGTATAGAAATACTATTGTAAATAGATATTATAGCTGAAATTATCTCTTCAGCTGAAAAATCATGAAAGCTGAATTATCTCTACAGTACTATTTGCAGACTAATAAACAGTTCATCAGTATATTATTGTAAAGTCAAGATGAAGAAGAAACCACAATAAAATTGTATAAATTACTTTTAAATTGATCTGATTAGCATAAAATAGTCAAAGTATTATTTATTTAGTTATCAAGTATTGAAGACAAGTAGGATATTATGATGATTAAGATCTAGTAACATTCAAAATTTAAACTTTCATAAATTGTAGGTTTTATTAGACATTCACCATAGATGTCACATCTTATTAAGGATCCATATATCCTTATCACTAAGGGAAAAAGTGCATTATATCATTTTTCCTTAAACTAAAAGTTGTTCAAAAAATAGTCCATTAATATGTTGCTTGCCATCATATTTTTCTGTTGCTAATACCTTAATTTTCTTCTGACCCTTAGCCACTAAAATGGATGTTAATTATAACTAATCATACCCCTTGAATCTGGTGTGGTCTAAACTTAACGGCTTTGGCACAATTCCAATGCCTTTGGAATAATCCAAAGGTTTTATAAAGGACCATTCTCTCCAGACTGCTTTAGGTCTTCTGAATACAGTTTAGTGTTGATTTGTAGTTTATGTCATTCCTTTTCTCTTTAAGCGAAATTGAATCTACTTGTAACTACCATCTTATGAACTTTAGTGCCTTTCGCTGTCAATAGATTGTAAGTAAACTTTGTGAGATTTTTTTGTTTGCTTGATTATATAAATTTATGGGGTACAAGTGTATTTTTGTTATATGATGGATACACAAAAAGGAAGTAAACTTTAGATTTGTATGGAAATGGTTTTTGTCCCTGAACAGCCATGTGATACTGGGAAATATAGTTAGCCTTTCTGAGACTGTTTCCTCCTCTATAAATCAAGAATGATAATATCTAGCTTTGAGAATACTTAAGAGAATTAGCAATACTGTGTGTGAAATTCCTTAAAAAATTGGAAAAGGTAACTATTATTTAATCTTCTGAAAATTATACCAGTTATGCCTATCTGGCATTAAGACTGCCTTACTACTACAACATCTTTAAACTTATTCGAGCTATAGAAGATTTTTAATATTTGTAAAAATATCAGTTTCTGTTCTTCTCAATGATATTTAGTTAATGTATATGTATGATATTGTATTTCAAAATAATCCTGGTTTTTACATATTCTTATAGTGCCTGAATGATTACATAAATGTGAATTAAGATATGTTTCATTATAAATTTGAAATAACTTATTGTTCTAAATTAGGAAATGTCTATATACAAATGTATTCCTTTTCTACACCTAAATATCTCGACTCCTTTCCCTCCACCATTTTTTGTCCTGAGAGGCTGGCCTATGACTACATCATCCTGTCCTTGCTCTCTAGCCTGCCACTCCCATTTAAGTTTGGCCAATGTGACACCCAGCAGGAGATAAAAATTCAGAAAGAGAGATATATTACTGTAATCATTGCCTTTTCATACTCCATACTAGGTACTAACAGTGGCTAATTTTTATATTTACTCTCCTTGAAAGAAGCTTCATCTTCACAACACTATATGCCAAGAAATTTTTTTCCCTTTATACCTCCAGTCATAGATGGAATATCAAATTCTTTCTATGCTAATCGTTAGGTTCCTCATAATCCCTTGTTTATCTGAACTTTATGATCTACCAGCTTTCTGCTGGAAACAATTTCCCAACAGTGGCTCAGATCATTAGAGTTTTCACACTGTACCATGATCCCCATGATTTGAGGAGGTAGATTTTAGAACTCAGAACAAGCAGAGGAACTAGAGTTAGTGAAATGGAGCATAGAGAAGATAGAATTGTGTGGGCAGGGGAGGCCAGGAGTCCATGTGCATATTGACTATAAATTGACAGAGGAGCACAATGTTATAATAGATGCCCAGAGCAAGATCATCCAAGAGTTGTCAAACAACAGCTGCCCTGGGATTGCTGCTGGAACATAGAAAGCAGATATTGAGCAGAATAAGGAAGTACAGTCTAGTGAAACATTAGAACGTTGGTCTTCCTGGTGTAGTAAGATCTAAGTAACCCATTATTAATATCTTAAACGTTCATCTGAAACACTAGGGACCTTGGAAGTAAAATTTGTACCTTAGACTCGACTGAACTCGACTCTACTCTAGGCCTACCCCTAAAGCCAGAAGCCGAAAGCCAAATTTTAACAAGATTCTCAGGGATATTAAGTTTGGCAGCTGAGTCTTGCCAAGTTACAGGACTTGGCAAATACTCCGGGCTTTCCATAGATCTCACTCACAATGTATGAAATAAAAACTACTCAGTTTCCATGTGGTAAGTTAATAGTCCAAAATGCCTTCTAAGTCAAGAATTAGCACTCTTCTAAGGAAAATAACAGAATCCAAAGTCTGTACATATTATTATAATATATCATTCCCAATGTCCAATGATAAACCAACATTTGTGAGAAATTCAACTAAATAGAAAAATGCAACCCATAGTTGAAGAAGATAATTAAGAAGAGGAGAAGGAAGAAGAGGAAGAAGAAAAATGGAAGGAGAAGAAGGAGAGGGAGGAGGAAAAATAATAGTCAAAATAGGAAGAAAAGAAGGAAGAGAAGTGAATAAAGGAGAAGGAGGAGAGTGGGGGAGGAGGAGGAAGAAGAGACTGAAGGAAGAGTAAGAAACATAACTCAAGATGGCTCTGATATTGGACTTAGCAGAAGTTAAAGTAGTTACTTTTAAGGCTATTTAGGAGTGTTTATCCATTTAAAAGCTTCTAAAGGTAATTTAAATGATTAAAAGAAAATAATATGGTCTTAATGAGTTAATCAATAGGGAATGTTGGTACAGAAATGGAAACTGTTAAAAAATTAAAGCAAAATTGTAGAACTTGGGAGATGGACTCTATCTCAAATTGGAGACTAGGAAAACAAAAGAATAGTAAACTTGAAAACATATCAATACAAATTGTCCATTTTGACGATCACAGAGAAAAAAATATGTGAAACAAATAAGCAGAACTTAAGGGACTTGTAGTCCAGTGTCAAACGGTTTAAAATGAGTGTCACTGGAAAAGACAGTGCCTTTGAGACAGAAAAATACAGAATAACTATGGTACAGACTCAGGCTTCCCATGTATTATATAAGGCACAAACTTATAGGTCTAGGAAGGTCAGAAAGATAAGGAGCAAGAGAACCACAGGTAGGTAAATTATAGTCAAAATTCTGATTTCCAAAGTTGAAGAGAAAAATATGTAAGTTACTAGAGAAAAAATATATTACACATAAGGAAATGGGCCAAGAAAAAAAATCATAATTTTCTCTTAAAAATAATTGCATTCAAAATACAATAAAAAGAAAATTTTAAATTGCTGAAAACCTAATACAACTTACACTGAGAAAAAGTATTTTTTAAAATGTATATAAGATATTTTTCAGATAAATGGAAGCTGAAAGTAGTCATTTTCTACAAGTCTTCACAGTAAGAAATGCAAAAGATTGCCCTTCAAGCAGAAGGTAAATGGGACCAGTTGGAAACTACAATCTACACAAAAGAATAAAAACTACCATAAATGGCATACAAGTACCTATTTCTAAAAGATCAAGTTGTATTTCTTTTCATAATGTACTTAAAAGTCAAATGTTTGCTTACAATGTTTTACAACGTATATAAAAATAAAATGTGCAATCCTGCAACAAAATAGGGAAGTTATTAAATTGATTTATAGTCATTTAAGATTATTATATTTGTGAAATATGAGGTCAAAACTATGAAATAAGTAATGAGAGGAAAATTTCGTGTGTAAAATTTGAAAGGAGGAGAGGGAAGAAGGAATTTTGAACATAATATAAAATCAATTTTAATATTGAATTTTATTATATTATTTTAGAAATTAATATTCCACATTTTCACAGTTTGTATAAATTTTTATATGATTCATTTATCCCATATTTTTATATTTTCCCCAAGTTTAATATTTTTAAAATACTGCCATGATGTTTCTGTTTGTTCATTTGAGTACTATAAATTCAAAACACTGTCATATTTTATATCATTAAATTTACAATACTTATTTATGTGCAAGGCACACGAGTGCTGGCTAATTGTTCATAAAAGTTTTAAAAATAATGTAAACATTTAAAAAAATGTTGTCCCAGCAAGCACCTGGATGGCAGGGTAGGTGTCTCCACCCACCCCTGCCGCTGGCAGCCAGGCAGGCCACATCTGCTAGAGCTTCCAGCCCAGAGGTCTTACTTCTGCCCAAATTTGCTGAGGGGCACAGCTTCCTATTGACCTGGAAATACCTAGACAGAAGGGTGAGCAACTCCACCCACCCTTGCTTCCCATGGCCAGACAGGCCACACCCACTAGAGCTTCCAATAGGGTGGTCTTGCTTTCACTCAACTCTGCAGGCAGGCACAACCCTGTTTCCCCAGGAAGCACAAGGACAGCCGATTAGGGCCGACCTGGCAAGGATACAACTTTTCTGCCAACTGTAGCCCCTTTCTAAGGGAGTCCTGGGAACCAGAACACCCAATAAAAGAAGTGTGGGCACAGAGATAGTAATCAAGGGGACTCCTCCAAGACCCAAGAGTGGACTAGAACTGAAGACAGTCAACTGCACCCACCTTATACCATAATCAATCCCCCTAAGGCCTCAAAGAAGAAAAAAGCAAACAAACAAACAAAAATCCAACCAAAGGACAGCAACATCAAAGATTGAAGGAACGTCAGCCCACAGTGATGAGAAAGAAACAGCACAAGCACTCTAGCAACTAAACGAGCAAGAGTGCCTTCCTTCCTCCATACAAGCACACTAGTTCCCCAGGAAGGGTTTTCAACTAGGCTAAAATGGCTGAAATGACAGAAATAGCATTCACAGAATCAAGATTCGGAAGAATGTCAAAACCCAATTGAAGGAAGTTATGAATAACAATAAAGCATATGTAGTTCACAGATAAAACAGCCATTATAAAAAAGAACCAAACTGATTTGATAGAGCTGAAAAACACACTACACGGATTCCATAATGCAATTCCCAAGATTAACAGCAGAATAGACCAAACTGAGGAAAGAATCTCAGAGCTTGAAAACTAGCTCTTTGAAATAACTTAATCAGACCAAGATAAAGATAAAAAAATAAAAAATGAATGAATGATATCTCTAAAAATATGGTATTATGTAAAGAGACCAAATCTGTAACTTATTGGCATCTCTGAAAGACAGAGAATGCAAGCAACTTGGAATATATCTTTCAGGATATAGTCCATGAAAACTTTATAATCCATCTTATAATTCAGAAAATAAATAGAAATATAAATAGTTGTAATAATGTACTATAATTTCCTACAAAAATATTGTAGTAATTTTATATTTAAAAACAAATTAGCACACCCTTCAGATTTTTAGGTTAATAGGTATTTCTGTACTGATATGCTACATTCTACATTAGTATTTTTTGTTATATGTATTCATCTTGGAGTGTGAAGAACAGTTCCACTGAATAAAGAAAGTTATGAACAAAACAATCTTGAAATTTAAAATTTTTTTTACTCTTGAAATATCTTATGCCTATCAGTTCTAGAAGTTAGTTTAACCTTCTTTGAATCTCAGTTAGCTCTGTCCCATTTATAATTGCTTAAAAGCCTAAAACCAAATTTTTCTAGTAATTGTGGGGTATTCTATTGCTTGCTGGTTGATTCACATCTGTTAATTAGATTTCAAAGTCTTTTGGGATAAAATTATGTTTTCAGTATCTTGTTTTAACTACAGTGCAAAGATTATGAAAACACCTATTAAGCAGTTGTATGGAGTTTGAATTCTGTGAAGAAACAGAGCTGGAGATGCAGGTTTGAAAATCTATGCTTGCTTTGACATAATGTGAAATTTCACTTCTCGCAATTCTACTATTTTCCCACATGCACTGTGACTCCCTAAACTTCATTTTACTTTTCAGAAATTTATACCTAAGTTGACATTCACTGTAAGTATCACTTGGGCATCATACCAACAATAAGCATAGTAGATATTGTGAAATGAATACAAAAATAGGTAACATGGGAAGACACGGTTTCATATTCCAGCAATTGGTGTTCATAAATCCATGGGCAAGCCACTCATATTTTCTGTAGCTAAGTTCTTTCATCACTCAAACAAAATATAAATTTTAACATCAACCACTTAATATTAACAATCTAATGAGCAAGAAAGTTCATGTTAAAATAACTTTACCTTAAATTTTATCATCTAGTAGAATAATAGTAATTATTATTGCACATCACTTTACAACTTCCAAAATTATCACTGGCTTTCACCTGCTTCTGCTGTTTTAGTATTATACAGATTTCATAAGTCATTTGTCTTCTTTGGACCTCATTTTCATACTGTTGTCTGTTTCTTCAACTGAAGATAGGGACTTTAGGGTTTTAAAATTTTAGGATTTTAAAAATAATGCATATAAAGCACCCAATGTACATAGAAAACATAATAATTTCTTGAGCAACATACTTTTATTATTTGTATTACTATTTGAAAGTACTTATAAATATTCAAACAAAAGATGAGTCTATAAACCCAACCTTCTTTAATATTACATTAAAGAGATAAGTACTATGAAAAGTAAATTGATATTACTTTCTAAAGATTCTTCAAAATTACTTCTAAAGTACAATCTTTTTATGTTAGCTAATCAAAATAATTTGAATAACTATGGAATTGCCTTATCACTCAAATTTGCAAGTTTTAGACATTAACATTTTTCTAAATAAATCTATATAAAATTCAATGTACTTAATTTGACTGTACGTACTAAATACCATGTGTGATGTACAGGCTTGTTATTAACTCCAAAAAACTGAGTATAAAAAATTTAGCAGAAGTTCTGATATTTCCATATGTTTATGCAATGAGAAGTTCCCCTCAGAAGTCTCAAATAATTTAGATCCACCCATGTTTTCGCCTGTTTGGATTACTCAAGGTAAATTTGTCATTTACCATTTAATTTACTTGCATTTTATAAGGAAGACGAATACATAGTCATGAAATTTACTTCTGTTATTTTTAAAAACACTTTACATGTAATAACTCATTTAATCATCTCAGCATCCCACTGAGGTAATTCTAAACTTATTCCTATCTTCAGTTGGAGAAACAGGCACAGTAAGAAGAATCATTGAGAGTAGTTGCCCAGGTTACACAGCTTTGAAATGGCTGAACTAGGATAGGAACTCACACACCCTGGCTCCAGAACTTAGCTGTCCACAGCTGTGCTATTTGCCTTCTTCTTTGTTTTCAACCATTTCATTTTTAGTAAGTCCTCCTCTCCCATGTCTATCTCTATTGATCTCCCAGTTTTGTTCCAAACTGTAACATAGTAACAAGTTCCCCTTAGAAGTCTCACGTAATTTAGATACAGCCATGTTTCAGCCCATTTGAATTATTCAAGGTATTTTGTCATTTACCATTTAATTTATTTGTCATTTTTCTTCCAACTGGAACAAAACTGGAAGATCAATAGAGATAGAGCATGGGAGAGGAGGACTTTTTCTTATTTTCACTCTTAGTCAATAACTGGGACTTTTCTTTTTTACTTTTAGAATTTCCTCAGTTTCAATTTAAATATTTATTGGCCTATCTTGATATATTAACTTTCTGAGTTTCCACCCCCCTTTTCTCTTTATTTTCTTTTCTGATAAGAAATGCAAACCTAATTTTTAAAACTGTAAGTGTAAGATGAATGAATTTAAAAAATCTGGAATGGCAGTCCAAAAAGCAATTAAAATTGAGGAATCAAAAAGCTCCTCTGATTCTTTGTCATAATTCAAATAAAGGTATGTTTTTCTGACTGTGGTAAAACTAGCTGACAAGTGCCAAGGAAACTAGATTTAAAAAAAAAAATGGAACTTTGTATATGTAACCACATTATTAAAACCAGGGCTTTTTCAGGATGTAGCTGTGTTCTTTATATAGTTGTGACTTCTGATCTCTGTATCTTTACCCTGCCTATTTAGAATAAACTTTACACTCTATTTCCTATCTCCAGTCAGGTATTAAACTAAGAAAATGTCTGAGAAGAATACACAAGAAAATACTCACAAACCATTAAAATTATAAAATAATTTATAGTTGAATGACCACGAATAATGCTTTAATGATCTTATGCCTTATGTGATTAAGAATATAAAGATGTATTCTTTCCTCTTTTCTTTATAGAGAATATACAGATTTGGGGTACCATTGAATAAAATACTGAGTTCTGTGGAGTCTGATATTTAAACTTGTTTTTTCATCAATTCTTCTTTATGAGAAAATAGAGATACTCCAGGCAATGAAATTCATCCAGATTAATATATTTGGGGATACTCTGAATTCAATAACTCTTTTCTTCACAGTTTAAAAAATCCAGAATTATCTAACAGTCCTCCAGACATGAGCTGCCTGTCATGTCTTATTGCCTGAACATATCTATTAATAAAATAAATAATTTTTTGCAAGAAAGTGCTGAGCTGGAAAGAGCAGAGAAAATAGTTCTACATCAATAAAGTAACAGAAAGGCTTTCATGGTCGTATTTTTCAACTTATCTTCCTTTGACACTTATTTTTCTTCACTGCAGCAACAATATGATTTTTCCTTCTTTTTCTTTGTATGGTTACCCTACCCATCTTAACCTAGTGCTAATAATAACTGCTCTGGTTATTATCTCCTTCCACACCTCCCTGGCTCTTCCTTTAGGCCTGGAGGCACTATTTACTTTAGAAGGAATAATACATTGAAAGGCGTGTAAAGGTGAAAATCAGGCTGTTTTGTAATTCCCAAGAGTGGAGGTTACAGCCTTTGGCACATCAGCAAACAAATCACAAGGACTGCTGAATTCCCTTGCAGGCTTTTTTTCTTGCATGGTTTGGAGAGCAAGAGTGTGAGCGACAGCTAAGATGACATTGCCATTTGGGGGACACAATTCTGCAGGTGATGTTGTGCAGGGGAATAAAGGAGGTGAAAGATAAATTGTCGTTGAATTGGGTTTCACACAGCTGTAGGTGTATTTTAGTTTAACGGTAGTGACAGTCCAGCTCCCACCTGCTGACAGACGGCTGCTAGCAAGAAGATATATTTGAGACTTACTGTCAAGATACAAGCTTTCATGTTAAACAAATAACATTTTTTAAAAGAATATTTCAAAGGATGAAGAAAATGAAGAGAAATGATACTTAATATATATAACATAAAGAGAGTATCTGAGAGCCTGAAGCTGGACTGAAGTTGGCAAAGGCAAGATAATTATATTTTCCAGAGTGAATACCTCCAAGAAAAAAATAAATCATTAAAAAAGGGGGTTGGTGTTGAACTTGGACATTGCATGGATAAGTGTCCAGTAAAAATAGCAAAGGTTTCCAGATAAGTACAACTGAGAAAGACAGTCACCTCTTACTCTCTAACCAGAAAATAAGAAAAGATGAGGGAAATTTTAATATGCCAGACCATAATATGCATTTAGCATACTATTGTTATCCCCACTAGAATCTTCAATTATCATCAATGAGATTAAGGCCCGTTACTAATGTATTCGTGTGCCTATTGCTCTTCTAAATTGTTTGACATGCATTGTCTTCACAAGTAGTTTTTATCACAGCACTCTGAGGTACCTGTTATTGTTCACCTCATTCTACAGAAAGGAAAAATGGAAGCACAGGGCATTTATTTAATTTCTCAAGATCATACAGCTTTATACATGGTAGTAGAATCATGTATCAAACAGAGACAACCTGGTGATGTACCCATGTCCCTTGTTGTTAAATACTTAGTACAGCTTCTTGTATAAGATGAAAACCATTCTAAATGCTAAGATGCCTCTCTTTATTAGGAAACCCAGCTTTGGGAAGCAGTGATGAAGATGCAAAAAGATGTATTGATTATCAGGAGTAACAAATCAATCCCAGAGATCAAGGAAGCAGATATGTATGAGGGAGGGACGAGTGGGAGCTACATCCAGATTGTGTTCATATTCAGTTAAAAATGTGTTAGTCCTCTGAATACAGAAGGTAAATGAATAGAAGGAAAGCTCAAAGACCCAGTTTTTATTTTTGTGTGTGTGTTTTTTTTTATTTGTTTTATTTTTATTAGGGCTCAGAGTTGCTAAAATTTGTCCTCTTCTATTTTAGACGTACATGTATCATACAGAATATTTAGTGTGTGTATATATTAAAATGTATATATTTTAGGACCTTTACATGATATGCAAAAACTTAATAGATACTCTTCTGTTCAATTTTCATATATACTTATGAATTTTAGGTACCGAATAGTGTTACTGGTTTACTATTTGATATATATATATATGCTTTATAGTTTTGATTAAATAGTGTAACTAGGTTACTATTTGGTTTTATTCATATTCATTATTTATTTGTATATATTGATATCATCCTCTGAGCCTCACAGCTAAAAATTGTTGTCTGTGGTGGAGAGAATTCCTTAGTGCCTTACCAAATCAATGACTCTTCATTTTTCATCATTTATTTTATTTACTCCATCTACCAGTTTCTAACACTGACCAACTCTTGTGCCAAAGGGACATATAAACCACCCCTTTTAATGTTTGTAACTGTAAAATACTAGGCTCTAAGGAGATTTTTCTCCCTGTTTTAGATGGCTATAAAATTTATGTCTTACAGCAAAAGAATTGCTAGCTCATGAAATTTTATCATCACTATTGAATGTGAAGAAGATGTACTAAATGGCATAGATGCTTAATGCATTTATAGAGACATCTAAACTATGTGCCTCAAGAATATCTTACAGGAATACAAAAAGAAAAAAATTTAAAACTCTAGACTGGGCACAGTGGCTCACACCTATAAAGTAAGCACTTTGGGAGATTGAGGCAGGAGGATTGCTTCAGGCCAGGACTTTGACACTAGGTTGGGCAACATAGTGAGAACCCATCTCTTTTTTAAAAAATTAATTAATTTTAATCCTTATATATCTATATTCAATTGTCTTTCTGAGGAATAACCTATTTTATAAACATCTATGTGTTATCGTGTGCCCTTAAATTGATACTATGTAAGAAAGGAGAATATCTACTTTCAGAAACAATCTGCAAAATCCGTCACTTCCAATGATGTAGTATGGCAGATTGTCTTCAAATAATACCTCTCTTCCCTGAATACTCATGTCACTCCCCCCATTAAGAGATGAAATCTATTTCTCCTTCTTGAATCAGGATGGTCTGTATGACTTGCTTTTTCCAACAGAAAGCAACAGAAGCAAGTCTGTGTCCATTCTGGGTCTACCTCTTGAGAAGCCTGGCAGTTTCCAATTATACTCTTAGAGTCTGGCGTCCGAGGCTACCATGTCAGAAGTATAACTACTTGGTACAGAAAGGCACAACCAACCACAGCCATTCCCGCTACCCCAGAAAAGATCCAGGTCATTTGAGTAAAGTTATGTTGGATGTTGCAGTCCAAGCAGAGGTCCTAGGTAAAGGCATGAGTGACCCCAGACAACATCACACAGAGGAGAAGATCCACCCAACTGAGCCAGACAGCCCAGAGAATATATTAAAATGTATTTATATTTAAATAAATATATATTTATGGATGAATGAATGAATCGTTGTTTTTAAGTCATTAATTTTGGAAATAATTTCTTGTCTCACATTGGATAACTGACATATATAAGGAACTACAGTAAAATAGTTGAGTCTAAAGAGTCAACTTCAAACTCTTTCCAGGGATTCCAGTCCCTAAAATAAAGATATTTCTCCAAACATGGTAAGAACTGTTAGTGTGAATTAAAAAGAACTCTAATTAGGGAGCAAACAATTACTATACAAATGAACTTAGACTACTGTTTTGAATTTATTGAGAAGTAAAATCCAACTGGGTGTCAATTATAAACTGGTCACTTTCTTAATATCACTTAAAATGATTCCCTTCTTTTCAACCTCATTAATAAGGGAAAGATCAAATCCTTCCAATTTCTCTGAAGGATTACCAAAGAGCTCTTTCTCCCCTACCTCCTGGGTAGCTCTTCTCCAGTTTATTTCTAAGTTGCTGCATTCTAAAATGTAGACAGAATCAAGTCACAGCCCACCTAATATTCTTTGTGCATTTTCCATTAGTTAAGAATTAAGTCCATGTCAGACAGCACGATGTTCCAGTTCTCTATGATCTGACTTCTGATTTGTCTCTCACCCTCAATGCATGCCACTTTTCTCCTTCAAACACGGAGTCCAGTTATTCAGTCTTTATGCCTTTACAACTGCTGGTACTTCTCCCTAGATATCCCTTATGTTCTTTAGATCTAATTTCCATGTACATTAAAAAAAAAAAAAAAAAACTGATCCCCATGCCCTTTAGGTTCACAATGCCCTGCACTCAAGTCTGAATGTATCCTGCCTTTAAATTACCATAGCACTGGCATACACACACTCACAGTAGCCTTCACCACACTCCATTAGTGTCCTTCCTAAGTACCAGGCAATAGTTTTTAGTTCTTTATCCCAGCACTCATCTTGGTGTCAGGAACACCAGAAAATGGAGTGCTCATTGGATAAGTGGATAAATAATGGATGAAATGGAAACTGTATGGGAAAGTACTTCATCAAGTTAAAAGTACTTGAAAATATTGTTCTGATGACTCCTTAATAACAGGTTGTAAAAATAGTTCCTATAAAGGTAGACTGAAACCCCAAACGGTTAAATGAATATATCCTGGAAAAAGGCAAAGTGATTACAAATATGTACAATAAAAGCAGGATTGCCCTCACCTATAAAATTAATAAAGAGATAATTCTAAACTGTTATTTAATGATACTAAGGAATAATGAAAAGCCTAATTCAATTATTTACAACTTGATCAAGATAGTTTTTTAATTATTGGAGAAAAATGGAGACAGAGTGAAATAAATTAAATATATTAAATTAAAAAGATGCATGCATTTAAATTATATTTAGCAATATTTCCTTTAGTCCTGAAACTGAATGTATTCACTATGGAAATCAGTACACATTAAGATGCAGCTGCTGAGTGTTTCTTAAACACCAGGCATTCGCTAAGTGCTTTGCAGATATTATCTAATTTAAGTCTTAGAAAAACCTATGAGATAAAGATTAGCATCTTCTTTATAAAAGCAGAAATTAAAGTTTGCCCATGTTGACATAATTAATAACTGGCAAAGCCATTCCTAGATTTCTGGTTTAAAGCCTTGTTTTCTTGTCATCAGTGAAACTGTAAGACAGAATGGAATTTCCTGCATAGAAGAATCTTTCAGAAAAGAGAGTTACCATTTGTCTTCAATTGTTTAATGCTTTTTTTTTTTTTTTTTTTAAATTAACGCAGCACCAAACCTCTTACCACTATGATATTACTTTACCTTGAACTTCGATGAATGTTTGTCTCATCTAGAGGTGCCTTCCTGGGAAATAACAGATGTTCCTCACATATTTCAGGATTATTTCTTGTCATTAAATTGCTACACAATAGCACTTGTAGAAGGTTGAATAATGGCCATTCTGAGATCTACTTAGAACTCTAAAAGGTGACCCTATTTGGAATTAGTTTATTTTCAGATACAATTATGGTAAGGATCTTTTGAATAGACCATCCTGCATTGGGATGGTCCCTGAAGTTTGCCTGTAAGAAACAGAAAAGAGAAAACACACAGAGATACAAGAGAGAAAGCCACGTGAAGAGGGTAGAGACCAGTATTATTCTATCACAAACCAAGCAACTCCTGACACCATCAGAAGCTGGAAAAAGCAAGGCAGGATTCTCTCCGAGAACCTTCAGAAGGAGCACTCCCTTGCTAACATCTTGACTTCAGACTTGGCCTCCAGAACTGTGAGAGAATAAATTTCCAAAATTTTAAACTACCAAGTCTTTGGTAATTTGTTACTCTAAGAAACAACCTAGTTCTCATTTCTGCACACCTGCTAAGGACAGTGCTGTGTCTAGAGCACAGAAGCAGGTGACCTCCTTAGCTGTTTACAGTAATTAATAATGGCTCTCTTGAGAAGATGACATTTTAAGATTATACCAGGAGTGCGTCAAGCAGACTGGAACAGGCAAGACAAAGACTGAAAGGAAAACAGCTTAAGTTTGCAGGAGAGAAAGGAAACCAGGATGGCTAAAGGGCAGTAGTTGGTGGATCACAGGAATCAGGTGGTTCATAAAGAAGCAAAAAAGAATCACATCACATAGGTCTTTGTACAGCTTATCAAGGTGTTTGAATTGCACTTTTCGATTTAATGAAAAGCCACACATTAATATTTGTGGTGAACTGGTACAGGGAGACAAGAGCAGAAGAATACACGATTTCAGTTTGTGTTTTAAAGAGGTGATATTAATTACTGCCATGGGGAACACAAACTGCAAGCTAAAATGATGGAAGGAATAAGACAAGGAAATAGGCTTTTGAACTGTTGAGGAGAGGTGAGTTTCGAAGTAGTGCCAGTGATGATGGAGCAGTGTCTTCCTTATGACGAATTTTGTGGAAGTATCACTTGACATTCTGATGCATTGGATGTGAAGAGGAAAGGAAAATGATACATCAAATCTCTGCAATAAGATACTAAAGGACATAGGAGGAGTAGAAAAAGCGAGTAACTTGGGATTGTAGAATTAAGAAAAGTCCCTCAGAGGAAGAGATTCTCACACATATGAATAATAGTGGCCTACTCATATTTTTACAAAAATTTGCATATGAATGATAGGAATAAGAGGCTGTAGAGAGAATGGTAGATAAAGGATTTTTTGTACTAAATATTCTTCTAACAAGACCAATTTGCAGTTGAGCTGTTTATATCCCTTGACTATAAAGAGCAGTAATTATATACAACACTGAAACACTAAATTATTCAATTGCCTCAAATTTGTTAACCTCACATTCTTTTACTATGTTCCTGTTTTAGGTCCATCCTCTGCATTGAGACATTTTTAGATTTGTTTTAAATCTGGCATTCTTCTATTCAAAGTGAATTTATTCAAAACTATTTCTATTTGATTCTGGGAAATATTTTTGCCTTTCTGACCAGTACTGCACAGCGACCTTTTATGAGTCCTGTTAAAGTGGATTCACTCTTCAGACAAGGTTTCTTATCAGTTTTTCACACTTACTGAAGAGGACTTTTTTTTCTCCAAAATCATGTAAGGTTCACTCTATAAATAGTATTTTGTGATTTTGAGTTTCATGTTATTCTATTTTGAAAAAATCACTGGCTGAAGTACATCTTTTAAGAATTACTTCATTTCTTACAAAAAGATATTGCATATTTTCTGCTTGCCTCAGTGACCTACTTAGCTTTTTAAAGCTCTCCACTGACTTATTATTTTTGTCTCCTAGTTCTCTCATATTATCTGTTTTCCTTTTAGCAAAAGTCTATTTTGTTGTTATTTTAATAAAAGGATACAAAGATATAAATATCTATAGATTATTCTTTGTACTTAGGTGAATCACCTCTTTAAATTAATGAACGACCACTGCATGTTTCTGAAAGGAGAGGCCAGGTAAAATCAGGACTTATTGTGTCAAAGAGAGAGAAAGTGTGCCCTTGACTTCTACTTTTTATGTAATACTCTCATTCCCAGAACATAAAGTGATTTCAACAGAGCAGTGTTCAGAATTGGTCAACTTAGTTTTGTACTCCTGAATTTGAATACCTGAATAAATAACACTTTAAAGTATATAAAAAGTAAGTCAGTTAGAGGAAAGACAGAAGTTTAGCTAAAATTTATTTACTCTATCTTAGGAGAACCTCCTTGAAGCTAAAGGAAGAATGTTTGAGGTATATAAAAGACAAGTCATAAAATCATTTTCCTGAAAAAGGAGTACAGACTAAGTATGGAATCCAATTATAAAGAACTTATATAAATTAATGAGTGATATAAAATGATCTTTTTTTTTTTTTTTTTTTTTTTTTTTTAG